>NW_025945127.1:58605-63298 GCF_000764305.2 Hyalella azteca | reverse complement strand
GAATTTAGAATAGGAATAAACTCCATATGTAATATATGTGTTATTTGTGTGAATTTGACCGAAAATTTGTCAGTGATTTTATACCTGTGAGTTGATGTGTTGATAATACAGCTCCTACAGCAGCTTTCGTAAGTTGTCGAATAATGGCGAACGGCTGTCATGGTCATTTGAAACTAGGATAAAATAATTATAAACTACTTTCTTGATTCACACGTCTTTGATTTAGAATTTTCAAAACTTTTGGCCGCAACAATTATTTTTGCAATAACGAAAACACATAGCTACTATCTGTTCCTCTAGCCTCAGTCCAATATATCTTGTTCCTGACTTTGCTTGCGCCCCTGACTTTGTTTTTGTCCCTGACTAATGACTAGCTATGTCGTATGTCCTATACCAAAATTCAATGTATATGTGGTTGCTAGCCAATACAAAGACTGACTCCTAATGTCTTTTCAAGGTAACCAAGCTCTAGCCTCCAAGTTGATGCTAAATAATTTTTGTGGGCAATCCCAAATATTTATTGGATTGTTCTCCTAAGATTATGGTTATCAAGTAACATTTAGCCATAGGTTTTCAAAACTCATGTATACTAATGTGAGGTTTCACTTGGAATTGATTATCCAAAAAATAATATTCCAATATCCACCCTCCTGAGGTAAGTAGAAAATCTTTTGAAAGTATGTCACCCTCATGGCCTCATTTAGTACTAGTAGCACCTCCAGCGTAACTCGTCTTTCTCATATGCCCCACTTCCCACTAGTGACCATAGTGGCAAAGCAGAGAGGTTTTTAGACTCCTTCAAGTTCAATTTGAGTCCTATAAGTAGACCAGCAAAGTATCATGGATACCAGCATCATCATACATAAGATATTGGTTCAAATCTCAAATAAATGAGGAAATTTAAACTGAACTGATTCAAAAAACTTGATAGTTTGCCACTTTGCCCACTACTAGATACCACATGGCTTACTCTTAGGGTTGGCAAGGATTAAATCAAACTGATTAAATCATGTGATTAAATCATTTCATTTTTCAATAAAAAAATTGATTTTTTTATTTATTTAAAATATATTTAAATATACCATCAAATGGGTAAAAAGGGATGGTTGAGCGTTTTTTGTTAATAACTTCTTACCATGAAACATTTCAGAAACAAGTCTAGGCTCATTTTATAGCTCTTTGCAAGGGCTATCAAATGGCATCTTCAAAAAAATTCCATATGCTATTTGTAAGGCAATAGACGCAATATAAAAGGCTCCTGAATTAATCTTGAATGGGGTAAAAAGGGACACTTGAAATAAAACTCAATTTCAAACATTTGAAGCATGCAGAGTGTACTCATCTATTACTAACAGTACTCTGAAGTCCTCCTCTTTCATTGTAGATGATGTAGATGTAAAATAAATGACATTTTCTGTGATTTTTACTTATTTTTCTTTTATTGATATGATATTACCATATTCATTAATTACCATATAAGTGAATTTTTTTGCCGAGCGAGGTAAATGTAATCAAAATTCTTTGTTGCTAATCAATTTTTTTGTTAACTGGAGCCTTTGCTAACCGAGGTTCTACTGTGAATGCATTTTAAGGGTGTCCCTAATTACCCCGGGATGGGGGTGTCCCTTTTTACAACACTTCTCTTTAACTTCACTTCTTGTTTGTTTGTCTGTCTGTCTGTCTGTTTGCTACAAATCTTATAATCGATATTTAACACACTTCTACCTGTCCAATCGATCTGAAATTTGGCACACTTGCATAAAGTTGGAGACAATGCATGAATCAATTGACAGAATATATAATATTATCAATTAAAAAATTTTTTTTCATTATTAAATAAATTTAAAAAATTATTTCATCTTCCACAAATCTTATAATCCATATATGAGACAATTTGACCTGTCCAATTGATCTGAAATTTTCCATAATTGCATAACGTCAGAGACAATGCATGAATCAATTGACAGAATAAATAATTTTGAAAATTTACAAAATTTTGATATCTCAAAAAAAATTTTTGATAAATAATATTTTTTTCAATATTTGAAAATAAAATTAGAAATTCATTGTACATGTGTAACATCCAAGACACTGTATTGTTCAAAAGTGTTGTCTTCAAAAAGTAATTTTTAAATGCATATTATTTTTGAATGAGATAGGCAAATTCTGTCGATTATGTTTTCAAGCCGACACCTGGGTGCATCTTTTATGTAAGTAAAATTTCTCAATATGGCAAATATTTTTTTTGCTCCAGACCTTAGCAAAGGTACTTTTCCAAAATCGCACTTATCACACTTTTTTCAGCGATTTTTTAGAGATGGTAAATGTTTGAGTTCTTGACTAGCTTTATACATAATAGATAGTAAAAATGTTAAAGTTTACGCCACTATTTTCAGTTTTTGCAACATTTTGATTAGTTTATCTGCTACATTTCTATATCCTGATCTGCCCGACCAGGTGACGTCGTTCATGATCCTGATCTGCCCGTGTCGAAAATAGTATAGTTTTCACACACTAACCCCCCAGCCTCTCTGATGCTCTCTCCTAGACTCCTCCCAATGACTGTAGTAGCAGTAGCACCATCATGTTTCTTTCATTGGCTGGAGCCTCTTACTGTTTTTACTGTTGCCACTTACTATAATATTCCTAAGTTCATCATCTAAAACTATACTATTCTTGTATAGAATATCTATGACATATGTTATTTATATAAGAATACTGATAAGATTTACTGTTTGATCAAATATTGAGCCATGTGTCCTTTTAATGTCATCCCCATTGTTTTTTTTTCATTTAAAACTTTTTGCAGGAGGTGTTGCATATTTGTTCTGACTAAGGATTAGCTTACATATAACCTAATTTTTTGAGTTGTTTGTTAATTTTTTATTGCTATTGTACATTTAAAAAAAAATAAATTGATTTTCATACTCGATTAGAAGCCCTTAGCTGTCATGAGTGAACATCGACGAAACTATTCAGAGCTCACATCTCGCCAGAAGCGTCGACGTAGACAAGAAGCCTTCTCCCTCAAACCTTTAAAGATGTCAAAACTACTAACAGAATCATCAATTACTGACCCAGATGATACTGCAGCATTAGACAAATGCATTCCAACAGGGGGAGAATTGGACATTCATATTGGCGAGGCATGGAAAAAAAGTGAACAATCAACACCAGATATTTTTGGAATGCACTCGACTATCTCAGAAGAAGAAAAAATACAAAAAGTTATTCTGGAGTGGTCTGTACAAGACAAAACTGTGTCTGATTCATCTATTGCTCGGCTTCTGAAAAAGTTTAGGGAATATTATCCCTCCATTCCTGCATGTCCTGCCACATTGAGGGGAAAATCATTTGCTCAAATCAGATACACTGCCATGAATAATGGTACTTATGCTCATTTTCCTGAGTGGCCTGAAAATATGTCTTCATATCTTGAATCTTCAGCATTCAAAGGAGAAGATGTTGAAATAATTTTGAATGTTGATGGTATTCCTCTTTTTCAGGATTCAAGACAGCATCATGCTTACCCAATTTTGGTGTTGCCTGTCTGGCAACCCAATAAAATTTTCGTTGCTGGCTTATATGTATCAGAAACTCCAGAAACCAATAAGATGCCACCGGTTAAGCAGTTCCTAGAACAATTTGCAGAAAATCTTGAATTACTTCTGAATGATGGCATAAATGTTGGTGGTGTGAAAGTAAATGTTTCACTGTCTGCCATAGTTTGTGACTCGCCTGCATGAGCCGAGCTGAAAGGAATTGTTGGGCACTCTGGATACAATAGTTGTGAGCGGTGTATTCAGAAAGGCAGGTATGTTAATGGTCGTGTTATATTGGAGAAAACTGATGCGCCTCTCAGGAACAATCAATCATTTATCAGAAAAGAAGATGCACCACACCATAAACTGAAAGTAAAGGAGTCTCCCTTCCCAAATAAAAATTAAGGGTGGAGCACCGATGATTATAGGTGGCGATAGTAGATTATAGGTAGCGTAACGGTGGGTGGCCAGATCTGCCAAAAATCGACAATAAAACATCAATAAATTGAAAGGGTGCCGAGTACAGGTGGGAGTCATCGATGAATCATTAATGATTTATAGGGTCTGAAAGATCTATAGCTCATTGCAGACAAATCTCTTGTGAGCCACCGATAACCGTTTGCCCAAACTGCACAGGGCACGAAGGTATTTGCCACTGTAATTTATCCAACGTAGAAAGGTGTTTTTGGGTTGCAGGTCATTCGAGATTAAGATTAAACCATGACTTGTGCTTGGCGTTCTGACGTTCGTTCGGCGTTCTGAGACGAAACGTTCTGTGTGTTTAGCATTTAAGATTAAGTTCTGTTAAGAAAATTTAGCGTGAATTCAGTAGGTACGAGTAAAACTGACAGATAGAAGCAAGGTGTTCACAAATTTTCCAAACCAAAGTGAAGCCACTGGGCATGTATCAGACTACTTCTGATATACAGTGGGGGGAAATAAATATTCGTACACTTGAAAAATCGTATTTAAATGTATGTAAGTACACAAACTTAACAGGAAAAGTGATTTAAATTATGTATAGAGACGCATAGTATTCAAAAATACTATTAAAAGAAATTAAATCTCAATGCAACAAAAAACAATGCAACATGTTCACTTTTCGGGGTGAAAAAAGTATTCGTACAAAACAATAAATCCGCATTATTTTA
>NW_025945127.1:45597-57924 GCF_000764305.2 Hyalella azteca | reverse complement strand
GCAGCTGGTGGAGCTTGAACATGTTCAGGCAGCTGGTGGACCTTGAACATGTTCAGGCAGCTGGTGGACCTTGAACATGTTCATGCAGCTGGTTAAACCGGAAAATGTTCAGCCGTGACGGGGTGACCGCTCTTCAATATTCTTTAGTAGTTATTTTTAGTGGCAAAGTTGCTGCGCCATATCAACTCAGGGACAATTGAAACAACTTGCTTGCACCAGGGAGGCCGTCTAACTTGTGTTGTACGTATGATATGATTTATTGATGATACTTTATTATAAAGACCAGGTACTATAACAGTCAGGTGCAGGGTCCCGGTGTGTCACCCGTCAAGATGTGCTGTTACATTTCTCTGTCTTCACTGCCGCAATGTAAACATGCAAACATGCTGACGTGGTAGATATCCTGACACATACTTACGGGAGCCGCAATAAATATACATCGCGGTATTGACTGCTTTCACTTCAGTAATCAACATGCATCTTATTTAAGACCACAGGGCCTCCATAAATAAATTATAGGAAATTTCACAGGAATTATTGAATAGCCAAGTTAGAAATTATCGTTTTGAGCCTCGAACTACTGTTCACGTAAAAACGCCAGCAGTTGAATACGTCGTTCTTATAGATTACGTCGTTGAATACGTCTCACCAAAGATACAAAAAATGGAACTCAGTACTCACTGCAGTGAGTGACAGAGAGCGCATTTTCTCGCCGACGAAAACATGAAGTCATGGACGGACAGACAGACGGACATACAGACGGACAGACAGACGGACAGACGGACGGACGGACAGACAGACATGGCGAGCACAATAGTGCATTTATTTCATAAATGAGAAAATGCGCTAAAAATCAAACAGCGAAAAGAAAACATGTCAAGACAACGTAATGAGTATGCAAAATGATCTTACTAAAACTTTGCGCAAGCACGATTTTAGCACATGTCACTGAAAGTTCTATCAAACGCTTATGGCTACATCGATCTGTCTGATTTTTGGTGGAGAGATGCAGAAAAACATAGGGAACAAATCCAGACCTTCTAAAATTTTTTAACTCTATTTCTTTTCGGGTTACAGCCATTCAAAGTTAGGTATCGTTTTTTTAGACACCCTGTATGTGTGACTATCACAGTCTCCAATTTATTAAACTAGCCTATAGGTGCTTGTACTCGGGGATAGTGCAGACGGCTAGTAAATCTGGCTAGTGTCGGTCGCTTGGTGACTATCCGGCAAGTAAGCCTGTACACACGAGGAGAGTATAAGGTGCCGCTATCTTCTCGTTCGCGCCCGCCAGTGCGTCGTTAGAAGCCGTCGAGTGAGGTTTGTGAAGATGGATGATAGGATCACCTTCAACAACTCGAGTCTGTACGTCTTTTTTATACTCCATATTCTAGCCCNGTCAACCATATCAATCTCTAATCAAACTTACGCCGCGCTTCAATAATTTATGTGAATAATTCACGTGTTGCTCTTACTTGTCAAGTTGAGCTCAAGTTGGAAACTCATTGCAGGAAATTAAGGTAACAAATAATAATGACTAATTTGGGAGGAAACTTTAAAGTTTATACGGACTTTCCGACCTCAAAGTTGTGACATTTTATGCACTCAATTGTCGTGAGAAATTTAATTAACTTCAACTCAAGTAACTCTAGATAACTTAAGACGCAAGATCAAGTCTTATCACTCAAAAATCTTTTGGCGTCAAACAATCGAAAGGAAATATATTATATAACTTGAACATAAAGCGCGGATGAAATTCCAGGAAGCAATGGAAGAAATGAAACATTTCACTGAATGCAAATTAGTGCTATTTACATTGTAAAAATATCTTACACAACTAAATGACAGTAATTGAGTTAGCAACTAATTAAGTTAGTAACTAATTAAACGTCTTCTTAGAGAGCGCATTGTCCATCTGAGATTGTGGAATGTCCATATGTGTCCACGCATGGGCCGGGATGTCCATATGTGTCCCCGCATGTGCCAGGATGTCCATATGTGTCCCCGCATGTGCCGGGATGTCCATATGTGTCCCCGCATGTGCCTGCCGGGATGTCCATATGTGTCCCCGCATGTGCCGGGATGTCCATATGTGTCCCCGCATGTGCCGGGATGTCCATATGTGTCCCCGCATGTGCCGGGATGTCCATATGTGTCTGCGCTTGTGCGGGGATGTCCATATGTGTCCCCGCATGTGCCGGGATGTCCATATGTGTCCCCGCATGTGCCGGGATGTTCATATGTGTCCCCGCATGTGCCGGGATGTCCATATGTGTTCACCCATGTGCCGGGATGTTGTAAGGTCGTAAAACTTCATTTTTAATAAAAACTCTAATATTTTATAAAGAATCATGATAATCTGAACATGTTAAAAGTAATCATAATAATCTGAACGCGTGTCATCTGACTTGAGCTTCTGGTTCTACCATCGAGCCAATGGCAGAAATATTCATTCATTCTATCAATTTAGTATTATATATGACTGTCTAAATTCCCGTGATTAATGAAAAATTTCCCAAAAATTCCCAAGAAATTTCGGAATTTAAGTATTCGACGGGCCACTTCACGACGCGCGCTGTGGGGAATCTGGTGAGTTGAAACGCTAGCGTCAACTCTTCTATTCTATATCAATGTAAGTGAATTTTGCATTCTTCATTACGTCCTTTGGTAATATATTATTTTTAACGTGCTGTAATTAACGTAAAAATTGATGCTGTCACTCTAAAGATTTTGTTTCGAACTGTCTGAAGAAATTGCAATGAATTTGACTAAATTAGTTCATTTTGTTTGAACTCGTTAAGATTTGATGAAACCTGTCGTTACATTACGCTGATGAGGCTTTTGTAGCGTTATAAGCTTTCGAGCGCGTACCTGATCTAGGGTGGGATTCTTCCATATCATATAATCGCTGAATAAAATAACTTTAGTTATTGAACATATTGGACATGATATTCAATTGAGCAAAATATTCAAAAGCTGAATGATGTTTCCACGTCAAACTTGATTCAAAAGTTGCAATAAATTTTTTTCGCTTAAATAGCATGAAAAGTAAAATTTACAATTCTAGGGTAACATAAATAAATTCCATCACTCAGATGACTGACCAGTGCTCGAATGATTAAAGCATCAGATAGAGTCAATTATCACAGTACCAACGATTCAATTGTAACAATTTTGTTATTTATTCCTAACTAATCAATATTTTGCGATATTTTACCGGGAAAAGCTTTAGTAATTTGCACATATCGAGTTTTCTCTGCCGTGCGCTCGGGAGAACCTTGCGAGCATAAGAGCCCGGCGGTGATTGGTGGAGCGCGCGGACAATACACCAATGATGGCGGCGGTCTTTATTGACGCTTTTTTGTCTAGTACTCAATGGTTGAATTCACGTACATGTATATTCTACGAGTGAAAAGTATACGGATTCGAATTATAAATAGGTAAAATTATTAAAACAATAATGAGAATAATAGTATGGTAATAATAAAGGATCAACGTAAAAAGTTATGCTGTCATACCAATGACTTTCAATTGAATTATTAATGGAATTAATTCAGCATGACTTTATATCTTAGATCTTGGTTGACGTGCACACTTGTTTTCATTTCAAAAGTCATAACAAATTTTCGTTATATAAATTAATCGCGTGGGAAGGCAAGTTGGAACCCAAACCCAATCCAGCACACGAACATTTATTGCAACACTGAGAATATTTACAAACATTTGTATAATGATGCAAGTACATGAAGATAATATTAAATTGAGGGATGTAATTTAAATGTATATTAAATAAATGTGTTTAATATTGAATGATTGCACAGTTAGCCCCTAACTATAGATTCATTATAGATATAGATTCGCTTTAAAATAAAAACAAAACAACACCGACGGAAAGAACCCTGCTGGGGTTATATATAGGGTTGAAAGGGTCAGGTTGTCTCTGAGACTAATTAAGTTTGGGGTTAAGGGGCTCAAGTGGATGTGGATTTTGGGGATAATCCTTAATCCCTAATGGGTAATCCTCGCGAAATTTGCCCATGGCTCTTGCCATCTAGTTTGTTGATTGGGTTTCTTTGCAGTTTCCCTTAAAGATGAAATTGCGAGTGGTGTCCAATAGTGATTTTAGAGTTTTAGCCTCCACAACCGGTGTTTCTGACCTACGAATTTTAGAATCATTATATATTTTTAAACAGAAACCCAGTTTAAATGCTGCATTCAGTTCCTATCCTCTACACATTGTAAATAGATAGTACTTTCTCTACATGTCATCTCATTTTTATTTCTGTTATCTTCGATTTAAGTTCTAATGTCCTCAAGTTTAGGTGAATTGTTTGAATGTGAATTTTAGGTTACTAATTGCTTGCACCTGTGTTCTAGGTTTTGAACTGACGATGGAGCTGGACTCCGAAACGTTTTCTCTTATAAGAAATGGTGAAATTTTTGGCTATTTTCTTTGCTTTTAAATTCCTGGTAAATTTGCGACTTAAGCAGCCAAGTGATTTTAATACTAATATGATAGGTGATGTAGGTTCGCGGTAGATTAAAAATCCATTTTTTATGTGTCAGTAATTTTATGTCATGGAGTAGTAGGAATAGTTGAGTTTATGCTGAATTTCAACAGATCAACTACATGTTCAGTACATTGTTATATCAATCATTCCTTTCATAATTATTCCATGAATTCGAAAATTTTCCTTGGAAATAATAAAATTTTGAGCCCAACCGGGTAAATAAGTAACCGCATGAGGTATAATATAGGAGACTCTTCACAATTACATGAATAGCATCACCTAGCTGATGATTCTTGAAGTCTTTTGTAAAGAAGAATCGTAAAAATGTTTCACAAACTCAGAAAATAGTTCTTAGCATAATCATAAAATGGAAAGAACGATAAAAGTCTATATCTAAAAATTCTTAGCCGCATTTCACCAAAAAATGTTCAATTGAGCTGGAGTTGCTCTCAGCTGGGCACTGCGAGGTTCGGGGTGAATGCATGCGCTGTAGTGCGGTGATCATCTTCGGCTGATCATGTCTTCCTCGAGTTGGACGTTGATTGTCTGTCTAGTTCTAATTGTTGTCTTCTAATTCACATTAAACCTTAGCGATGCCAAACTTTAGTTAGCTTGTATAAGAATTGGTAAAATTTCACATGCACCCAAGGAGCGAATCAGCGCCTTGGTGTAGGCTTTCCATTTATAAAAATAATAATTTTACAATAATAAAGTTTTCATTCGTCAAGAAGGCTTCGCGATAAGACCGTGAACGCAGCCTTTGCGACGTAATCTTCAGTGGCCTTTTTATATACCTCCCACTGATATACCAAATCTATTAACTCTAAATTATTTTTCATTCTACATTTTAATGCAATAACCCATACATAAATTTTCACTGAATATATTAGAAATCATCTTATTTTTGGCATACTCAAATATCTTCAGCTTGCTGTGTATGTCTTCGACAATACGATTTTAACGTGCAATAAATTATTATAACAATCAAATCCGCTCTCAAACATCGATATGGATTTTTTAAAATAAGAGCGGCATAATAGGTTTCAGGTTCAGACGCTGCAATTTACATTTTTTTATGTCATTTTCTGCCAAAACAAAGGGAGTTTTATAGCTATGAAACAGTTTCCACGAATAAATGTCATATGCGAGAGTCTACGATCGGAATTCTACTACAAGTTTTTTACAAGAAAGAAACTTAAAAATTAAAAACATAATAAGAAGCAATGAATAATGAAGCATTTTGTAGATGACTTTATTTTGAAGCATTTTGAAGCATTTTGTAGATTACTACAACACAAAAAACGATAAGAGAGTCTCGATTGCAAGGGAGACTACTTTCTTGTGAGGGATGCACGCGTGGCTCAGTCAGGACTCTGGAGGCCGTCGCTGAGCCAGCGCTTCCCATTTGTAATTGTACAAATAGGCGAGACACTCTGGAAATTTCTGTAAATGTCCACCAAGTTTCAGACGCTCAAGAGTGCTTTATTTATAATAACTGAATATACACACATACGAACCTTTAACGTATTTTTAGGAAAAAAAGTCATATTAAATAGGTCAAATTTTTCGATCATTGCGACTATAGGATCGTTATTGGAACTGGAACGTTATTGTATCAATTGCTGGCAACATGCGATCTTCGTACTATAACTGCTTCTATTTTTATTTAATCTGAATAGTGGCACGGCAATTTCCTTATTTGTGTTGGATCGAATTCTGAAAGAATTTAGCATGTTAGCATGAGTAAATTAATCTAAGATAATCAGAAAGCTTGCTACATGTTCCAAATTTTAATAATAGAGCTATATAAATAACTAGGATTGGTGATGTAGGTTCGCAGTGCATTAATAGATAAAATTTTTTTTTTATTTGTCAAAGTTATTGTTTCTGTATAGAAATAGCTAGAATAGTTTAGTTTGTGCTGTATTTTGTTCTGTCAGCTGCATGTTCAGTATATTGCTATATCAATCATTAACATTAGATTAAAATACTATATATATTACTAAATTGAAGATATTATATTTTGGCGCCCTGACGGGTTGATATGAAACTGTGTTTGTAATCAGCATCTAAATGGTGATTGCACTCTGGGGCATGGACAGCATTAACTGATGATTATTTGAAAGCTTTTGTAAGGAAACGTCGTGAAAAATGTTTCACAAACTCAAAACAATGGTTCTTAGCTATTATAATAAAATGAGAAGAACGATAGAAGTTTATATCTCGAAAATCTTAGCCGCATTTCCCCCAATAATGTTCAATTGAGCTGGAGTTGCTTCTCCGATTTATTAAACTAGCCTATCCGTGAGAGAATTCGTTCCAGTTGACTTATGCACGGCATCGTCGCTCCCGTCCAGCAATGACGTAGTTATAGCGCTAGAAAACGTTTTCTATGAAGGAACAGTAGAAATTTTTTATGGTGTACTCTTTCAAAAATTACGGTAACGAGGAATCTCTGCCTCCGCTGATCAGAAATCTCAGTTCAGTCAGACAGGGTTTAATGAGTCATGTGCCTGCTTTCTGCTTGTTGTTTGGTGTTTAGTGATTTATATTTTCTTTTTTGGTTGTTAGGGGGTTTGATGCTTGCTCCGCATTCAGTATTAAGTATTAACCTTACCATGAGGCATCAGCCGTACCATTATCAATATCATCAGACAAGCCATCTCCTATGCGGTCAACCATATCAATCTCTAATCAAACTTACGCCGCGCTTCAATAATTTATGTGAATAATTCACGTGTTGCTCTTACTTGTCAAGTTGAGATCAAGTTGGAAACTCATTGCAGGAAATTAAGGCAACAAATAATAATGACTAATTTGGGAGGAAACTTTAAAGTTTATACGGACTTTCCGACCTCAAAGTTGTGACATTTTATGCACTCGATTGTCGTGTGAACTTTATTTAACTTCGACTCAAGTAACTCTAGATAACTTGAGACGCAAGATCAAGTGGTGTCACTCAAAAAACTTTTAGCGTCAAACCTTCGAAATGAAATATATTATTTAAGTTGAATATAAAGCGCATGTGAAATTCCAGGAAACATTTTACTGAGCACAAATTAGCGCTATTTACATTGTAAAGATATCATACACAACTAAGTGACATAAACAGTAATTACATTAGCAACTAATTAATTTAATAACTAATTAAACGTCTTCTTAGAGAGCTCATTGTGCATCTGAGATTCTGGAATGTCCATATGTGTCCCCGCATGTGCCGGGATGTCCATATGTGTCCACGCATGTGCCGGGATGTCCATATGTGTCCCCGCATGTGCCGGGATGTCCCATGTGCCGGGATGTCCATATGTGTCCACGCATGTGCCGGGATGTCCTTATGTGTCCACGCATGTGCCGGGATGTCCATATGTGTCCACGCACGTGCCGGGATGTCCATATGAGTCCCCGCATGTGCCGGGATGTCGTAAGGTCGGAAAACTTCATTTTTAATAAAAACTCTAATATTTTATAATGAATCATGATAATCTGAACGCGTGTCATCTGACTTGAGCATCTGGTTCTACCAACGAGCCAATGGCAGAAATATTCATGCATTCAATCAAATTTGTATTATATATGACAGGATAAATTTCCGTGATTAAAGAAAATATTTCCCAAAAATTCATAAGAAATTTCGGAATTTAAGTATTCGACGGGCCACTTCAAGACGCGCGCTGTGGGGAAGCTGATGAGTTTAAACGCTAGCGTCAACTCTTCTATTCTATGTCAATGTAAGTGAATTTTGTATTCTTCATTACGTCCTTTGGCAATATATTATTTTTGACTTGCTGTAATTAACATAAAAAGTGATGCTGTCACTCTAAAGATTTTGTTTCGAACTGTCGGATGAAATTGCAATGAATTTGGCTAAATTAGTTAATTTTGAACTCGTTAAGAATTGATGAAACTTGTCGTTACATTACTTGGATGAGGCTTGTGTCGCGCGGCACGATATTAATTAAGCGCTTGCCTAATTCAGGGTGGAAAACAACTGCACTTGACTTTTATTACCATTACAATACCTCCCAATATGGAACTTATGTCGTTCACATAACATCAAAGATGAATTTATGGCGGTGCAAGTCCAATTTTCAGATGTTAGGCTCTTGAATACTTTCTCTCAATTAGAAAGCAGTTGAAATGCATTCACAAACAAAATTAAAGTTTAAACAATTTCGGATGCACTACTTAATGCAGCATAATCTCACATCATGAGGCGGGTCCATATTAGTAGGTTACTTACGCTTATGTGCTTATTATTTGCACTTATGATGCAACCAGCTGAACATAAAGGAATAAATAAATGTCACAGAACACTATCAAATGGGCCACTGAATTAATTATTCTTTACGACGATCAAACTAAGTAACCCTGCAGCTGGATTCAGTAACATGACTGAATATAACAGACACGTAATGAATCATTTTACGGATTAAAGCTTTAATACGAATGTGTTGGCACCTGATACGTAGGCCATGTCGCCTAATAAGTGAGTTGTCATTATAACAGAATTGCCGACATCAGGCCAATGAGCTCAGCAGGTACAGTTTGGTCGCGTCTGCGAGATACGGGATGTAAAGGTTTAAAAGTCTTTGATGCGAGTCTAATTTTTTAGTTTTGGGCGCGAGAAAGCGTGTACGTCGCAAGTTGTGAGCCATTGAAATAGTCATGGAGTGAATTTAAGTGTAAGCAATTTGAACGGCGTATTCTGAGGTACTGAGGCGCGTCTGCCTGGGAAAACTCGGTAACCAAGATACGGAGGAACACGTGACTTCTGAACTGACGTGATGAGACAGACAGAACGAATACTGATTTAATCTACAGCAATTAACCGCCCTATAACGGCAGTATTTCGGACCAAAGATTTCATCACAAAAGGGAAATAGAAGGATTTTTTATAACGAATGATTCGCACCTGACCCATAGCTACTGAACACTATACGTTGGAAGTCCGCGTGCCATAAAATGGTTACATTACTTACTAGCCTATTCTTGCATCACGTCGTTCACACATAACTGCACGTGACTTGCCTCACAAAATTACGGAAATATGCACTTATGCTGCTAATATACTACATGTAGTTTATTCCAGGATAATATTGTATATGATCATGTTTTGTATATGATAATGTAGAAATTCGGCCAAAAGCATAAATACGCTGCAACTGAAAATTTGCCAATGAAACTTGCACGTATTTGTGGTGTTGAATAAAGCGACTTCAAGCGCGTACCAAAGTCAAGGGCGATATTCCTCATATATCGTCGCTAGAACGATCTTACAAAATTTATTTTCTACATATTTACGTATTTATAAATCATAACAGTGTATTTCAACGATGCACCGTGATATTATTACTGTATTTTATTTGTGAAAATTAAACTTTTACTTCAATAGAATCTAAATTAAAATATATCTCAAATTTTCTGTGATATTTTGTAGAACTATCATGTTTCAACATGAATATGATCTGAAAGTTGCTGTAATCTAAATATTTATTGCTCGACTAAATTAATAAGTTGAAATGTAAAATTTAGGATAACTGAAAAAAATTTCATCACTCGGATGATTGACCTGAGCTCATTGATCAAAGCATCAGATAGATTCAATTATCACAAAATCACAATATCAACGATTTTATCGAATCAGTTTTGTTAACTATTCCTAATTGATCAATATTTTGCGATATTTTACCGGAAAAAGCTGTATGAATTTGCATATATCGTGTTTGCTCTGCCGTGAGCTCGGGAGAAGCTTGCGAGCATAAGAGCCCGGCGGTGATTGGTGGAGAGCGCGGACAATACACCAATGATGGCGGCGGTCTCTATTGACGCTTTTTTTGTCTAGTGTTCAATGGTTGAATTCTTGTTCATGTATATTCTATGAATGGAAAAATATTCTAATTAAAAATAAGTACGACTTTGATAATAATTCAGGGAAACGAATACAACTGATGAACATTAACGGTTAGAAGAAGATGGCACGCGTTGCTAACTGGCGAAACGCTGCACCTGTCCGACCTCCAAGTTGCACACGATCACAGCAAGTTTTGGAGCTATCGGCCCACTGCGAGTGTATCGTTTCGGAATCCTATTCAATGATTTTCACTGGAAAAAAGCCTAGAAGTTAAAAACTTAAGAACAAGCTGTGAAGAATGAAGCATTCTGCAAGTGAATTTATTGCAAGATGTAATAGCCTGAGAATGTTCTCGGAACAAATTTTTCTATAGCATATCCTCGAAACCTTTCAACATAGAAAAACGAGACAAAAAATCGCGATTGCAAGGGAGACTACTTTCTTGTGAGGGCTGCACGCGTGGCTCAGTCAGGACTCTGGAGGCTGTGGCTGAGCCAGCGCTTCCCATTTGCAATTGTACAAATAGGCGAGACACTCTGGAAATTTAATGAAAATATCCATAAAAAACTGTTTGAGACGCTCAAGCATGTTTTAGTTATAATAACTGAATAACATTAACGCATTTTTAGAAGAAAAACTCATTTCCTTAAACAGCGTAAATTTTTTATAAATATGCCTATTGGATCGTTATTGGAACTCTGGAACGTTATTGGATCAATTGCTGGAAACATGCGATCTTCAAACTACAATTCCCTTTATTTTTCTTTAATCTGAATCGTGGCACGGCAATTTCCTTGCATGTGTTGGATCGAAGTCTGAAAAGAAATCTTGAATGAGAAAATTACCTTAAAATAATTTGAAAGTTAGCTACATGTTCCAAATGTTAATAATAAAGCTATGCTAATAAACTATAGTTGGTGATGTAGATTCGTTGTACATGCATTAATCTGATTTTTTTGTGTCTTATAGTCAAAGGATCTTCATCGTAGTAACAGGAATAGTTTAGTATGTGCTCAAATTGATCCAACACAGTGCTTGTTCAGTCAAGCGTTATCCATTCAAGCTCGAATTCTTCAATAGATTATTAGTATTTTTATGTCTAGAAAAATTTCTAATTTTTGCGCCCTAATGGGATAATAGTAGAGATATCAGTAGTTTGTTGAATCGTGATGATGGCTGGATCAGCAATTACCTGATGTGAACAGCATTAACTGATGATTATGATTATTTCAAAGCTTTTGTAAAAAAGCAATGTGTAAAATATTTCCCTGACTCTTGAAATGGTTCATAGCCATTATCGAAAATGCAACGAATTATGATCGTCTATATCTAAAAATTCTTAGCCGTATTTCAAACAAAAAATGTTCAATTGCGCTGGAGTTGCTCTCAGCTGGGCACTACGAGGTTCGGGGTGAATGCATGCGCTGTAGTGCGGTGATCATCTTCGGCTGATCAGGCGCGTTTCATGCGCATGTCTTCCTCGAGTAGGACGTTGATTGTCTGTCTAGTACTAATTTCCCTTCAGATGGTCACCTTAAACCTTAGTGACGCCAAGCTTCAGTTAAATTGAATAACAATTGATAAAATTTCGCATGCACCCAAGGAGCGAATCAGCGCACCACAGCGAAGGTAGTGTAGCCCTGCTGGATGCCTTGCTGCAACATCCTTAAGCCTAGGATGTTGCTCGACTCTTGTCGCACGTTTTCCATTTTCCTTTATCAAATTATACTCAATTTTTGAACTATTTTAAAGCAGTGGCAGCAAGATCACTTCTGAATGACTTTACTTCTGAATAACCATAACAATAATGATGAGATATCAGTGCGGCACATAGAATACCCTTGCTCATGTAGAGGCAAATCTGAGCTTTGATGTAGGCTATGGAGGACCTAATGCCTTTACATCATGCACAACAAACTGAATGTCGAGGTTCGCAGTAATTTTCATTTATCAATTCAAAGT
>NW_025945127.1:0-45252 GCF_000764305.2 Hyalella azteca | reverse complement strand
GTATTACATGCACCGTTAAAAATATTTCAGCTTGTACACGGAAGTTTTTTGTGAATCCTCCTAATAACTCTCACAGAAAATGAATGTCACAGCGTAAACTAAACAAAATTTACCCTCGGCACAAGGTTGTGCGTCCCTAGTACGTGGCGAAGGCTGGCAAGTCGCAACTCAACACTTGACTGCAAATTCTTTCCGTGGGCAGCACGCTAGAGGGTTTATTAGCTTATGAATTAAATGATAGAAGTAATATAAGCCTTGAACCCACAGCCACTGATTAACCTCTCCCACTTCATAAGATTAAAGTCCATCATTATTGAATTGCTGCCGGAGCGTCTCTGAACTTTTTGTCAGATACCTTGATGAGAACGCAGTTGTTGTGTGGACACTTGATGTATAGTTTGATGCCGACCACTTAGACCTCCATCCGTTTCATTGATGCCGGCCACTTAGACTTTCATCCGCTGCATTGATGCCGGCCACTTAGACCTTTATCCACTTCATTGATGCCGGCCACTTAGACCTTCATCCGCTGCATTGATGCAGGCCACTTAGACCTTCATCCACTTCACTGATGCCGGCCACTTAGGCCACGACGCTTCCCAAGCTCAGAGCCTCAGAAGGAATGTATATATTAATATAAACTATACATAATGGCTAATAAAAAGAATATTTGCAGAATTGTTGCTAGAAATGTTGTCAAATGTTCGATCTGGAGTGATTTTGCTTACCAATTTGGCAGGAATTGTGATCTTGAAGCTTCGATCATATGCATGAGTGAGTTTCTTATCAACATCACCAAAGTCAAACCAAACTTGTACTATGTAAATTTTTTTTAAGAAAAGGCTTCCCACACTCACCATTCCAACGAAAAGGAATTAATTTTATTAATTAAAAACAGGGAATGGTTTCATGTCAATGATCAGGGCCCCGACCTTAACGCCTCTGATGGTGGCCTACACCGACTCCGAGGGTCACTGAGCTGTGACGCGAGCGAGGAGCGGGCCCACGTCGAACTTTTCTCTGACTGCTGTTAGGATGCTAGCTGCATTGCCTCTCTGCACGGCCAAACCCAACCTTTGCTCCAACCATAGAGTCTCTCTACGTTCGCCGGACAATTCCGTAATACGACGGCCCATCTGTGATATTAAAGGACCAATCGTTCACCATATGTAGCCGTCGTTTCTAATGCGACTGGCTAGAAACGATACCGAGCTGCCAACGCCGCGTATTTACGTCTCTTGCTATCCTCCGCCGCACGAGCCGCGAACCCAGCAGAAATAGCCGAATTATTGACGTGCGACTCAGCAAAAGTGTCGACGCAGGTTGCATCCCAGCACAAACACCTCCCATTAGAAAATGAGAAAACCGTTAAGCCATCTGGTCTCCTATACCATCCCTCTGTCCACTCCAACGGGTTCATGGCATGAAGGAACGCCAGCGCCATGAACCTGAAGAGCCCTCCTGATCACATCGTTCAGAGCCGAGTGTCTTGGATGTCGCCCAGCGCTATACTTACAAGAAAGGCCATGCAGTCCTCGTGCATCCATTCGCTTTCCGCACCGACAAGTGTGGGGTTCGCATACATTTGCGCCAACTCGAAGTGCAATTGAGACGCGGAAGGAGTCGGGATCTAGAAGTGTTCCAAGAACATTCGAAGGAATAGCGTGAAGCCACAAGCCACTCTCTCTCTTCGCCGCTGCAACTAGACGAGCCCTGGATATTTGGTCCGCCGCTTCCAAAAGCCGCGCTGCGGAGGCCGCGGCCACAGGCCCATCGCAAGTCCTCTGCCGGCACAAACTCGCGTCCTCGGGCAAAGCAATACCTGCATGCGTTCCCATTGCGCCACTCATCCACCGCCATCTGCAAACTGTCGTCCTCGGCCAGTCGTACATTATATAAAACAGCATCAACTAGGCCACGGACGGAGTGGAGTGACGATATGAACGCAGGGAGCGCGATGTCCTTTGACATACGGATACCCAGACCTCCCAGCCGGACCGGTAACACAGCTTGTTCAAGAGATTCGCGCTCGGAGCTGACATTGGTGATGGTCGAGAGGGCAGAAACCAACACCTCATCGAACCGCTCCAAATCACCTACCCCCGTATATGCAGGAGACGCACGTAGGACGTATTGGAGTTTAGGTAGAGCGAAACAATTCTTTAAAAGCGTAAATGCTTGATGACTATCAATTAATTTTAAACGCTCCACCATCCTCTCCAAGCCCTCCCGCTTCTCCCGGATAACGGCGGAGACGCCCTCCTCGATCGTGGAGTGGGGCACCCAGTAAAAGTGACTTATGGGCGGGAACAACTTTTAGTGTTGGCAACACCCCCCGAAACATCTCCTCAGTTTCGAGCTCTTCCTCTCTCGAATGGTTCAGTATGATCAGTTCACACTTCCCCTGGTTTACCTCCAGCCCTACGGCTCTAAAGTCCTCAACGAGTTTTTGTACTGCCTGGAGAACTGTCTCTGGTTTATCGCCCAAAGATCCATCATCCAAATACCAAACGTTAAACTCAGTGTTCACCCGGCGTATCACCTCGTCAATTCCTAAAGCAACCCAAAACTTCACTCAACACCAGATTGTACGAGACGTTCATCAATGAAGGCAGGATTAGTGGACTCGAAACAAAGTAGGTGAGGACGCAATGGCTACGGTCAACAATGCCTAGACATGGGTTGCTCACGGGAGGATTGCTTCGTAACGACTGGCCTAAGGCTCGGTCCATCTCTCCTGTCGAAGATTTCCAACCGGTGAATTCCGTCAATGAATTCACAACATTACAGTTGGCGACATTTTACTCGGAAATAATTTTTTTCAGATTTCTAATAAAGCCGCAGAGGTTTCAGGGGGCGAGTGTCCTATACTATATAAGTCATGTGATGTATGAATTTTATGTCAAATTGCGCAAATTTCATAGTTTCTTTCATTTCTCATGTCACATTGTCAATCTAAAAAATATTCACACGCTATTTTTGTCACTGGATTAAGTTATTTCGGTCATTCAGGTATAAATGAATCAGCAAGAAAAAGTTATTTGATAGGGTAAATTAAATAATTGTAGAATCAGTTTGAAACTATACTGAAATCAATTGTTCCAAATTCCGTCGATTTCATCTAGATAATTTCTGTATTTGAAGTCAAAAAATAATAAATTGCGTTATTTTATTATTTTACCCTCGAAAAGTTTATAGAATTCGCGTTTTTCGAGTTTGCGCTCAGGAGAAGCTGTTGGACATAAGTGCCCGGCAGTAATTAGCCGCACCAATGTTGTAATTTTACACGAGGCCATGTCGGTTGTAAATTTCTTAATTAGTTGATATTCCATTTGCCGCAGGTCACAATGTTATCCAGAGTAGCACTTACGTCCTCAATTACTGGGCACTTCAAAAAGTTAGACCTAAACTCAAGGCTTTCGATGCGGCCGAGTAGTCAAAGATTCATTGATTGATTCCATTTATTGGCACACGCTTCACTTCAAATAAAGTTTATTCCATTATTTCACGCAGAAAAACTTTGAAAGCCCAAATTTTATCGTATTTTCAAGGCTTGTATGCAGTTTTCAAGCGACTGCTAAAACTTTGCAATTAAAGCGAATAATGATCAAAATTACGAATTTAATTCATGAAATTTTAATATCTACTTTATGCTGAATCGAAGCAGCTTCATCGAAGATCCATCTGGGCTACATCCTCGCACTTATTTCCATACTTACTATCGCTTACTTATAATCCCCCTTCCTATAATAATATATATTTATCGTCCCCTAGGAGGGGCATTTCAAAAAGTTACCTACTTTTAATCAAATTTTTAATTCAATGAAATTTTCTGAACTTATTGTCGTCCGTAATATTATTACTACACACTTTTCCTAAAATTATTGGTAAATCATTGTTTGACATAGGATCATCTCAAAACTCAAATTTAAATAAGTTGTTGAAAATTGAATTAAAATTACAATACAAATAATTTGCATATTTCGGATAAAAATCAAAATGTCGTTTAAATGGATTTAATAATTTTATATCAATTTGGGGGTAACTCATTGAAAAACTCGCATGCCACAACAGCAGACTTTACTATTGAATAGAGCATTGAAATCTTCTCAAAATCACAGAAATTTCAATGCCACTCCTATTAAATACATATCATACGTGACAGGTTGGATATATTCTATTGGTTCAGTGAAATTTATCTAAAAATGTTATGGTGTTATAAATGTTACAACACCTGTGAGGTGTTATCGTGGCGTCTGGTTCAAACGAACTTCGAGGGCACTTTACATGGGAGTTTAATGACATGCGAAAAATAAATGAATAATCATACCAGTGGAATAATAACAATAGAATAACTAATAACGATGGGTTATTAATAATAATCTTATAAACTGCAATATAATCTTTGTTCACTTTTCTTTTGAAACGAAAACCTAAAAACATTATGTTTGGTCAAAGTAAGCTCGGTTAGGATTGGTGAGGTTAGGTTAATTGTTATCAAATTAAGGTTAAGTAACTATTTCCTGCTTAATCTATTCTAACTTATCATGAACTAACCTAATATTTTAAAAGTTTCGTTTAAATGAGGAAACCAAGCAACTGGCAATTCTGGTCAACTGCATGATATATAAAAATGTTTCTGTTAACGTTTCAAAAACTCTTGTGCCATCAATATAATGGGACTGAAATTATCTCTCTGTTTGTGAGGTGCAGTATAATGTAACCCAGAGTTGCTGCCCAGCGACTCCCCTGATGAAATGAAGAGATTATCTGAACAACTCGTCATACTCTAAAAATTTGAAAAATAAATTGAGAAGCTATTAATTAGAATGCAAGAAGCCTGCCATTACAGGTTGATGACTGCGTGGGTTGCCCTCAACCTTCCCGCCACCTCCAGATTGTTGATTAATATTTATGAATATAAAATTACTCACTTTAGGAAATTCCTTTCATTGACATAACAGCTGCGCTGAACTCTTGGCCGTGATTTGCAATACTTTGGTGCGAGTCTAATTTTGAGGCGTTGCGCGCGAGAAAGCCTGTACTTTGTAAATTGTGCGCCGCTGAAATACAATCTTTAAGGAAATTTAAAATGTGAAAAAATTGAACAGCGTATTCAGATGTACGTCTGCTATTAGAAACTCGTTAACAGAGTGACAACAGACCACGTGGTTTCTATACGATCGTGCTTAAACAGGCACAAGTCCCACAGAACTGCCCAGATTGCATACCTGACTATCTATCTCATGCCCTAACGCCAATTATAGGGCTCAAAGGTATATTTATTATCCGTCTTAGATCTACCTTTATAACTATGTTCAAAAGTTTCTCTCGATTCCTATCCATAACTACTGAACATTACGTGCTAAAGAGGCGTATCAGAGAATGATTGCATGCCTAACTAAACTATTCTTCCATAACGACCTTCAAACATCGCCACATTTTAATTATCTTGCGCGTTTACGCATGTTTGCACGAAAATTGTTGCTCATATACTACATTTCGTTCATTATTTCAGGCCGATATTATTTCGTATAAATTTATCGCTATCATAATGCAAATTTCCTTGGAACAACATATATGCGCGAGAACTTGATAATGTCTCATGAGGCTACTACGTTCTTAGCTACTAACTAATCATGAAGTTTGAACAAGTTTATAAGTTATCATTTTGGATGAACAATTATCATGTAACTCAAAACTTGCGACACTCTGATTATTTAATACATAATTCTTGAGACCTTTTTGTTAATCTAGCTGAACTTGTCTCTTAGATACGTAGATTTCCTTGAGTCAATAAACAATTCCTAAGCGATCAGTGATGAATTTTACGGCATATTTAAAGTCTCATGCATGGGAGTTCAGGTGCACTGGGAAATAAAATTTATTATCCGTATAGCTAACAACTAAATTATTATTTTTCTATCGTTAGTTACCTTCTTCTGTGACTATGCATGACGAATGCATAGTCGTTATTCTTGTTGCTTGTGTTTAAGTTGGTATTCACGTATAGACGCTGGAAATATTGTTGTTAGTTACCTTCTTCTGTGACTATCCATGACGAATGCATAGTCGTGATTCTTGCTGCTTGTGTTTTTGGTACGGGGGATCACGCGACTTCTGAACTGACGTGATGAGACAGACAGAACGCACACTGATTTAATCTCCCAATCAACCGCCCTAACGGCAGAATTTGGGACCAAAGTTTTCATCACAGATGGGAATCAGAAAGTTTTTTATGAATGATTAGCACCTGACCCATAGCTACTGAACACTACGTTGGAAGTCCGCGTGCCATAAAATGGTTACATAACTAACTAGCGTCTTCTTGCATCACGACGTTCACATATGACTGCATGTGACTTGCCTCTCAAAATTACGCAAATATGTACATTTGCTGCTCATATACTGCATGTAGTTTATTCCAAGAAAATATTGTATGTATATATATATTGTAGAAATTCGGAAAAAACATAATTATGCAGCAACTGAAAATTTGTTGATTAAACTTGCTGGTATTTATGGTGTTGAACATACAAATTACCATGAGCTTATCCAAGCATACGCGTAAAAATAGCAAAACACACCACGTAAAATGAATGCCCCAAACTCCCGTCAGGTGATAAACTCGAAGGCGACAATGAAACTGTTAAATCATTTGAACTTTCAATCGATTTAACTTCAATCGACAGTAAATCTACGTGATTCTCAGGATACTAACGCATTCAGGGAAATTAATACAACTAACTGATGAACATTAACGGTTAGATGAAGATGGCACGCGTTGCTAACTGGCGAAACGCGGCGCCTGTCCGACCTCCAAGTTGTACTCGATCACAGCAAGTTTTGGAGCCATCGGCTCACTGCGCTGAGGCAACTGCAGGGAAAATCTAGCACCGTTCTAATTAACACGAAAATATAAACGGAAAAATATTCGTGGTCCATAAGAATTTCATAAGACTTTTGAAAAATAAGTTGAGCTCATACTAGCTGAACAATTTCGAATGAATAGTAAAGTTCATTTCATCAGTTCAACTGCATGCAACAACACTGGCGCAAGTCTTGCACACGTATTAAAATATTTGAAGCTCCTCTCTACATGTGATACAGATTCTAGTACGTTAACTACAATGAATTATTCACTACATGTACTGTATCTTTCATGAACTCAAATGAATTATCCTGTATGCTGTATAATAATTCAACCTTACCCTGTTGAGCTATCGTCATTCAGGGGAGCTTCTACCGGCCGTAAAAGTTATCTTCTAAAATAAATGACCGATCGTCCTGAAACTTAGTTAATTTTTAGAAAAAGTTAAAATAAAACGTGAAATTAATTGGAAACGTCAAAAAGCGGGTCTTTTATAAATCTATCTCCTTCTCTAATTTTCGTGTTACTGCGTCGAGAGACAAATCATTCGATTTGTAAAGATAATATTTATTGATTCCGGAACCCCGTTTTCGATTTTTTTATTCAATTTTTTTACTATAGTAATTTTCCTATACTATTTACTATTCTATTTACTATTTTCTTCAATTATTGTCCCCCTCGCCCCTAGTTTTTTTCAATACATAACTATAATCATGTACAAATCAGAAAAACAAGGCTTCTAGAGTCGCTAGATCTTGTCTTTACGAATCAAATGATATGTCACTCAATGCTGTAGCTTTAAAATCATATGAAGAGATTTTTAAGATGGCGTAGTGTGGGAATTTAAATTGTTCATGGGAGCCAAATAATTAAAATTGATTGAGAAAAGAAGAAAATGCAAAAAAATTGCTTGATACTGCAGCCCCAGCTTCCCCATTGCCAATTACTCGAATTGCAGATACCATCGCGCGTCTTTAGACTTATTCTTGCTCAGTTTGACGCGAATAATAAGCTATATATATTATTTTCCTAACATTTTTATTTATGCAAATCGGTCGTCTCATAAAAATTCAAGACGGCGTAAAGCAAAAAGTATTGCATGTACATCCTTGGTATTAGCTTTATCAAACGCGTTTAGTTTGCAGCTTTCGAACGAGAGCAAACACTTTGCAATTGATGCGTAAGATGATCTGTAATTACAGATTTAATTACCGATATATTTTTAATTAATAGTTATACAATATTTAATTAGTCAAGACGGCCCCACAGAAGAGCCATGAAGGCTACCTTGTCCCGTAAACTTGCTACGCTTCCTCATAAACCTCCCTAAAAATGTCATAGAAATACTTTACATTTTATTTTTTAATGCAGCTGCAGTAGTCACTATTTTTTATAAAAAAAATATATATAAGTGAAAATTAAAATTAATATAAATAAAAATAAAATTTAAGTGTATAAATCAGAAATCCAGATATTGTAATGACAAACTCAATTATTTCAAGCTTGCTGTGTATTTTGTCTACCATATGATTTTAACCTGCAAGAAATTATTATAATAATCGAATCCGTTCTCGAACACAGATATGGATTTTCAAAATGAGAGCAAAATGATCGGATTCAAGTTAAGATGCTGCAATTTACATTTTTTCATGTCATTTTCTGACAACACACACAGTGTTTTATGGCAATGAAAACGGTATACACGATTAAAGGACTCATGCGAGGGTCTCTATTCGGGAATCCTATTTAATGTTTCTCACATGACAGAAACCTAAAACTTGAAAACATAACAACAAACTGTGAAGAATGAAGCATTCAGCAAGTGAATTTATTGCAATGTAATAACTTTCTGTAATAACCTGGAATATGTTAGTGGAGCTGATTTTCCTATAGCCTATCCTTGAATTCTGTCAACATAAAAAACGAGACAATTAACTCTCGATTGCAAGGGAGACTACTTTCTTGTGAGGGCTGCACGCGTGGCTCAGTCAGGACTCTGGAGGCTGACGCTGAGCCAGTGCTTCCCATTTGCAACTGTACAAATAGACGGGACACTCTGGAAATTTCCTGTAAATGTCCATAAAAAACAGTTTGAGACGCTCAAGCGTGTTTTAGTCATAATATATAATAACTGGATAACTTTAACGCATTTTCCGAAGAAAAACTCATTTCTTTCAACAGGGTAAATTTTTTTAAATGCGCCTATTGGTTCGTTACTGGAACTCTGGAAAGTTATTGGATCAATTGCTCGAAACATGCGATCTTCAAACTATAACTCCATTTGTTTTTCTTTAATCTGATTATTGGCACGGCAATTTCCTTGCATGTGTTCGATCGAAGTCTGAAGAAAAATCTTGTATGAGAAAATTACTCTAAAATAATTTGAAAGTTTGCTACATGTTCCAAATGTAAATAATAAAGCTTTGCCAATAAACTATTGTTGGTGATGTAGATTCGCTGTACATGCATTCATCTGATTTTGTTGTGTCATACAGTCATAGGTTCTTCATTTGAACAACAGGAATAGTTTAGTTTATGCTGAATTTCGTGAAATCACTGCCTGTTCAGTCAAGCGTGATCCATCAACGCTCGAATATACTATATGCATTATATAATAATGTTAAAAAAAATAATTTTCTAATTTTTGTGCCATAACGGGCCAATAGTCAAGCCATAGAACGTAAATAGTACAGTGGGCCATCGGCCCACTGCGGTGTGACAACTGCACGCAAAATCTAGGACCGTTCTTAATAATTGAAACGAAAAATGAATGGGGATTTATTCGTGGTTTAAAAGAATTTCCTAAAACTTTTGGAAAAAATAGTTGGGCTCATAGTAGCTGCACAATTTTGAACGAAGAGTAAAGTTCATTTCACCAGTTCAACTGCATGTAACAACAATGTTGCAAGTCTTGCTCACGTATTAAGAAGTTTGAAGCTCATCTCTACATGTGATACAAATTCTAGTACGTTAACTACAATGAATTATTCACTGCATGTACTGTATCGTTTATGAACTCAAATGAATTATCCTATCTTCTGTATAATAATTCAACTTTACCCTGTTGAGCTACCGTCGTTCAGGGGAGCTTAAACCGTAAAAATTATCGTCTAAAATAAATGACCGATCGTCCTGAAACTTCTTTAATTTTTCGTAAAAATTAAAATAAAACGTGAAAATAATTGAAAACGTTGAAAAGGGTGTCTTTTGTAAATCTATCTCCTCCTTTAATTTTCGTGTTACAACGTCGAGAGAGATATCAATAATATTATATTATATTATATTATATTATATTATATTATATACTGATGAATTTTACGGCATATATATAATGTCGCAAGGGAGTTCTGGTGCACTGGGACATAAAATTTATTATCCGCATAGCTAACAACCAAAATTTTTTCCTTTTTCTTACAACACTTCTCTTTAACTACACTTCTTGTTGTTTGTTTGTTTGTCTGTCTGCTACAAATCTTATAATCGATATTTAACACACTTCTACCTGTCCAATAATCGATCTGAAATTTGGCACACTTGCATAAATTTGCAGACAATGCATGAATCAATTGGCATAATAAATGATTTTAGGAATTAAAATCTTTTTATATAAAAAAATTTTAAAATAATTTTGTCAGCTATAAATCTTATTATCGATATTTGATACACTTATATCTGTCCAATCGATCTGAAGTTTAGCACACTTGCGTAAAGTTAGAGGCAATGCATGAATCAATTGGCAGAATAAATAATTTTATGAATTAACTTTATTTTTCATTATTACAACACTTCTCTTTAACTTCACTTCTTGTCTGTCTGCCTGTCTGCTACAAATCTTATAATCGAAATTTAACAAACTTCTACCTGTCCAATCAATCTGAAGTTTGGCACACTTGCATTGAGGGAAATTTCCCACCGTTAATCATACTTTTATTCTTTAAACTGAATCTAGTAATAATTTATGTTTGGGTAATATTAAGATTAGTCTAGGGTAAGTTTAATGTTAGGGTAATTTAGGTCAGACCCGCTTTTCCTTATTCAAGAGAGTAAGCACTGATACCACCGTAGCCACACGCAATTTTCATTATCTCCAGCCTGCCTGACGTCGGCCGCCGCTACTTCACCTGCATTCTCAACCATAAGTCTTAAATTCTTCCTTGTTCTGTAATGTATCTATTCCTTGGTTTGTGTGATAGAGTTTCTTTCGTTTTGTTTAGTTGCTAACCGCTTTGCTTTATTTTCAACTGGATGCTTCAGTTTCAATTAATTATATTAATGGTGATCTTAATCACGTTCAACTATAAAAATTCAATTTACTTAAAGTTCAAGATGGCGGCACTGAAAATAGCTGTGTTGTCAACAGCGTAAGTCGTCACTTGTTCATTAATCTTCTTTCAAATCAAACTCTTCAACTATTCTATACTATTTCCTAACTGAAGCATCCTCCTTAATCTGATTTCATCTATTTTCATTGAATTGTCTCTTCAAAAAGTGTATTACCACACTGAGTCCACAATTAACTCAGGTGTNGTCGTGATTCTTGTTGCTTGTGTTTAAGTTGGTATTCACGTATAGACGCTGGAAATATTGTTGGCATATTGTCCTGAGAGCGCCGTTGATGTCCCGGCACTCGTCGCGCGTGAAGCAATTTGGTGCACATCATAAACTGGCCGTCATGAAGGAGGCTTTAAACCAAACAGCTACGTTCTCATTCATCAAAAGATTAGTGTTTATATCATTCACTTAACAACAACGATGAGAGTCCAATTTTCACATGTTCGGCCCTAGAAAAGTTTATCTAAATTAGGACGCAGTTGAAATACGTTCATTAACGGAATTGAATTTTTAATTAAGCAATTTCGGATGCACCACACTACATATTGCCACATGCTGAGGCGCGTACGCATCAGCAGGTCGCATACGTGCACGTGAGGGAAGCGTTACCTCACCTCCCTTGACGTCATCCCTTCTTATCTTGAAGACAAGTAGGGGATCAAATATAATTATTATTAATATTCACAACATAAAAACTAGTTCAGAAATAAGTTGATCCCGACCCATAACTACATGAGCACTACATTTAATGTTGAAGCATTAGAAATTTTCTCTTTTAATTATTTCATGAAATATGTTGGAGCAGAGCATCTCTCTGAACTGCACTTAACTTTTATTACCATTGCCAATAACACACAATATGGAGCTTATATGATTAACATAACATCAACGATGAATCCATGGCAGTGCAAGACCAATTTTATGTGTAAAGGAATTCCAGAGCACTACTACAACCGTAGTCCAGCTAGAAGCTGGAAAATTCTAATTACGGTCCAGGGTTAGCTTAGCCAAGGAATCTATCGCAACCAGACCTCGCCATGGGATGCAAATCTAAACACGCGAAACTTACTTAATTTTTAATAAACAAATAGAAATCAAGCAGTAAATAGAAAAGTAACGGAGGCCAGTTTACAGGCGTCCTTGTAACAGTAGAGGTAGTATGATCACTGGGGTATCAAGGTTCCACCAGAACTAAGCGTAACTACAGCTTACCAGAGAGTGGAAACAAGAAGTGCGCGTTCTACCTCCCACGAGTTTCAACGAGCTACGTGTTCTTATTGGCTACGTAACTGATGACGTGGCACTGCGGACCAATGAAGATTGGCCGCTGTTG
The DNA here is from genome assembly GCF_000764305.2 of Hyalella azteca. Lineage (NCBI taxonomy): Eukaryota > Metazoa > Arthropoda > Malacostraca > Amphipoda > Hyalellidae > Hyalella > Hyalella azteca. The sequence continues at coordinate 32,716 of NW_025945127.1, read as the reverse complement.
CCATGACGGATGAATTTCCTCTACATTATGATGTTGCGCACCTGATACCAAACTCTAAATTAGAGTCGTTGTCGTTGAAATTTAACGAAATAATGGTCGAAACATTTCGAATGCACCACAATACATATTCGCACATCCTGAGGCGTATGCATGGGTTTGTTAGGACATACTAACACCATTCTTATCCTCTTTCTTTTCTAATCACTTTTGCATCATTTGGCAAAAAGTTTTCTTTACTAAAATCACTATTTTCCCTATCAAGAAAAAGATAATTTGATTCCTATCCATAACGACTGAGTACTATATTCCGAGTTGAAGTATTAGAAAACGCTTGTATCCTAGACTAAACTAATTTCACCTAACAACATTAAAACTTCATAGCCGTCAGCTATATTCTGTATCATGAATATGCATAGCTGACAATCAATGAATAATTTAATTTCACCACGCGTTATCGTCTCCAATGCGTAATCGTCCACTAATCGTTATCGTCCACAATGCGTTATCGTACACTAATCGTTATCGTTCTTCGTGCGTCAACTCAACCAAGCGTTTACATTAACCATGCGTTATTGTCCCCTCGGCGTATCGTCTTCCATGCAATTATTCCAGCAAGGAGTTAACTCAAATATATATGCCATGACCATCTCAAACATGTTTTTTATATTATGTGTGTAAATATTTATGTGCAGAACGAATAAAGATCCTAATTATCAAACTGTGAACACAACTGATATTTTCCATCGCCTATACAGCGCAATTTTTAGCTCTGACATGAGGATGGATGCGCACATCTTGAGCACAAGTCCCCTGACGTGCGTGGGGAGGGGGGAAGGTCTCAGTAAACAATGCCAGGCGTCAGCAACTCAACTGAAAAATATTCAGCTCATTGGCTTGGGCATTGTCAATTTCACATCACATCATGAAATTTTATTCACGATTTATCCGTGAATCCAACTTCAAAGCGTTGGGATCAAGAAAATTGCCATTATTTAGCATTTTAGATAATGAACAAATAATTAACATGCAATAAAGAAATACAAATACTATCAACAACCGATCCGGCATCACCTCCTGCCACGCGTCAGCAACCCGCCACCTGACCGTCAAGTTACCCAGATTCATTCTGCCTGACTCATCGGCAGCCACTGCTGCCATGAGGTCTGTGCGACGACTGTTGTCTCTTCAGCAACCCGGCGCGTCTGCCGGAGAAAACTCGGTAACCGAGTTACGGCAGATCACGTGTCTTCTGTACTGATGTGATGAGACACAGAATGCATACGATAAGCCCACATCAAGCACGGCATCCAGAGATAACTACCCAACCGTCATATCGGCAGTATCATGACGTACAACCAATATCGCAGGATAAATAATTTTAAGACTCTACTCGCCAAAGTGAATTGCACCCGACCTATAGCTACTGAATACCACGTTAGCAGTCTAAGTGACAAAAAATGGTTGTACCACCAACTGATTTATTCTCAAATCACGACGATCAAACATATCTGCCTATGATTTGCCTCATAAAATTACGCATTTATGCACATTTGATGCTCATAAAATACATGTTGTTCATTCCAGAAAAATATAGGCAGAAGTTTTATATATGATAATTTAGAAATTCGGCAAGAAGCATAAATATACAGCAACTGAAATTTTGGCAATGAAACTTGCACGTATTTGTGGTGTTGAACATACAAATTACCATGAGCTCATCCCAGCATGCGCATATAAATTGCAAAACTTACCACGTAAAATGAATGCCCCAAACTCCCGCCAGGTGATAAACTCGAAGGCGACAATGAACAGAATAGAATAGAAATGTCGTCACTGAAGAAATAGGCCCATGGCCTGTTTTCGATTCTTGTACTTTTCGTGACTTTATTCCACAAGGAATCAAGGCCTTATGAACCCGATCTTTTCATAACTGACGATTGATTGAGATAGCTGCTGGATTTATTGCAAGGCTCGTAAGGCTAGTCATTTCAATACTGAACGTATGCTCCTGCATAGTCTGTTTTTGAAGACATTCATACTCGGAAAACTGTCAATCTATTAAACTATCAATCGATTTAACTTCAATCGACAGTAAATCTACGTGATTCTCAGGATACTAACGCATTCAGGGAAATGAATACGACTAACTTATGAACATTAACAGTTAGATGAAGATGGCACGCGTTGCTAACTGGCGAAACGCGGCGCCTGTCCGACCTCCAAGTTGTACTCGATCACAGCAAGTTTTGGAGCCATCGGCCCACTGCGGTGAGGCAACTGCAGGGAAAATCTAGGTCCGTTCTTAATAATTGGCACAAAATATAAATAGAAAAATATTCGGGGTCAATAAGAATTTTATAAGACTTTTGAAAAATTGGTTCGGCTCATACTAGCTGAACAATTTAAATGAGAAGTAAAGTTCATTTCACCAGTTCAACTGTATTTAACAACACTGGCGTAAGTCTTGCACACGTATTAAGAAGTTTGAAGCTCCTCTCTACATGTGATACAGATTCTAGTACGTTAATTACGATGAATTATTCACTGCATGTGCTGTATCGTTTATGAACTCAAATGAATTATCCTATCTTCCGTACAATAATTCAACCTTACCCTCCCAAATAAAAATTAAGAGTGGCGCACCGATGATTATTGGTGGCGACAGTCGATTATAGGTGGCGTAACGATAGGTGGCCAGATCTGCCGAAAATCGACAATAAAACTCCAATAAATCGAAAGGGTGGCGAGTATAGGTGGGAGTCGTCGATGAATCATCGATGAGTTACAGGGTCTGAAACATCTACGGCACATTGCTGACAAATCTCTTGTGAGCCACCGATAACCGTTTGCCTAAACTGCACAGTGCACGAAGGTATAATTGCCACTGTAATTTATCCAACGTAGAAAGGTGTTATTGGGTTGCGTGTCATTCGAGATCATGACGAAGCCATGATTTTGTTTTGTGTGCTTTGCTTTTAAGATTAAGTTCAGGTAAGAAAATTTAGCGTGAATTAGGTAGGTTCCAATAAAACTGATGAAGAGAAGCAAGGTATTCAAAAAATTGTCACGTCAAAGTGAAGCCACTGGCCATGTATCAGACTGTTCCTGATATAAATTGTCCGATATACAATGAAAATATTTTGTTGCAATAAATACAGTTTTTCCATAGATGACGGCGAATCCAATTTTTCATGTTCACCCGAAATTTATTGTAAATTTTTGGTATGCGCCAACTGGCTGTGTTGGAAGTAGTGCGGTCAATTGAGACTAATTATTGTATCATTGAGTATAAATTGCATGAATCAATCAAGTTTGTTCCATTATATTTACAAAATTCTCAAGATGCCCCATTTATCTAAACTGAAAAGCCACGTTGACGTAGTCGACAGCGGCTCGGCTTCTTTGTAAAGCACAACGGCTAGGCATCAAGCGCAGCGAGCGTAGTTGACAGCGGCTCGGCACACGTTCATACCGGTTGGGTTGACTTGACTCGCGTCGGTGTTTAGCTTCCTACTGATCTTTACCATGTCCTGCTTGAAACATGTGCTTTCCGGGTAATTTGCTTGTCATAAAATTTTCCTTTTTACGCAGCGGAGACGAGTAAAAATTCGGTTATCCATCCTGACTTTGATTGTGAAATTTAATATACAGTCAGATAATTATTTAAATTTTAAGCCTAAATTTCTAAGAAAGTGGCCCCAGTATCTTTCATACGCAACAAACTAAAGATCAGGCTAGAGAAAAATAGCGACTAGAAGTGGTGCAGGTATTTCACGTCAGAATATTCTTGGTGAAAATATATCGAATCAAACCGCTGTCAGAATTGGTGTAGTAATGTTGACATTATAAAACTTCGATGCTTATTAAGCATTTTCCCGTAGCTTTTAATTGCTATGAGCTGAACCATCGTTCGATCGTTATGGATAAATGAAGTTTCTTTCAGCGGGTGTTAACTCGAATGCAGCAGCATGTTCAAATAAAATTGTTGATGGGACCATCTAATCATCACGGTGACAGCATTAACTTCTCTTATTTGCAATACTTCAGTTAAATGTTTTTAAATTAGTCGACTGACATGTCCTCTCCGATGGCATAACGGTAGAGGCTTGGCTTCGCATGCGGGAGATCGGAGTTCGAATCCTGCAGGGAGGGACTCTTCTACAAGTCGATTTCTCACAAGGTATGTGTATGGTACTCTGATTGTTTGTTCCTGCTACATGTCTGACATTGTTACCTGTAATGCATTGGTGGATTTCCATACATAGCCCTTAGAATGGTGATTGTATGAAGCAATGTCAGTAAATACGAAAGCATCGGATTTGAAACAAAATTAAAATTTTTTATCGGCTTAATTTTAAAGGTGGCCATCGGTGTCTCATACATGCGCCACTGGTGCCAATGGGCAGTTATTGGTGGAAGAAGAGTTTCACGGGTAGGGGGGCCATCGGCAGGTTAATGGAGTGGGATAGGTGGTGCACGCCACTCTTAATTCACTATATAAATCATATTCGCTCCACCTATGGCGTCCGCTGATAGCCATCCTAAAAACATAGGCGCTCCACTCTTAATTTTTATTTGGGCTGTTGAGCTATCGTCATTCAGAGGAGCGTCTACCGTTAAAATTATCTTCTAAAATAAATGACCGATCATCCTGAAACTTCGTTAATTTTTAGAAAATATTAAAATAAAACGTGAAGTTAATTGGAAACGTCAAAAGGCGGGTCTTTTATAAATCTATCTCCTCCTTTAATTTTCGTGTTACTACGTCGAGAGACATATCATTCGATTTGTAAAGATAATATTTATTGACTTCGGAACCCCTATTCGATTTTTTATTTCTATTTTATACAACTATACTATTTCTCGATACTATTTACTATACTCTTTACTATTTTCCTCAATTATTGTTCCCCTTCGCCCCTAGTTTTTTCAATATATAATTATATTCATTTACAAATCGGGAAAACAAGGCTTCTAGAGTCGCTAGATCTTGTCTTTACGAATCAAATGATATGTCACTCAATGCTGTAGCTTTAAAATCATAAGAGGAGATTTTTAAGAAGGCGTACTGTGGAAATTTAAATTGTTCATGGGAGCCAAATAAGTAAAATTGATTGAGAAAAGAAGAAAATGCAAAAAAAAATTGCTTGCTACTGTAGCCCCAGCTTCCCCATTGCCAAATACTCGTATTGCAGATACCACCGCGCGTCTTTAGACTTATTCTTGCTCAGTTTGACGCGAATAATAAGCAATAAATATTATTTTCCTAAGATTTTTATTTATGCAAATTGGTCGTTTCATAAAAATTCAAGACGGCGTAAGGCAAAATATATTGCATGTACATCCTTGGTATTAGCTTTATCGAACGCGTTTTGTTTGCAGCTTTCGAACGAGAGCAAAGACTTTGCAATTAACGCGTAAAATGATCTGTAATTACAGATTTAATTAACGATATATTTTTAACTAATAGTTATACAATATTTAATTAGTCAAGACTGCCTCACAAAAGAGCCATGAAGGCTACCTTGTCGCTTAAACTTGCAACGCTTCCTCATAAACCTCCCTAAAAAATGTCGTAGAAATATTTTACATTTTATTTTTTAATGCAGCTGCAGTAGTCACTATTTTTTATAAAATAAATTTGAATATAAGTGAAAATTAAAATTAATAAAAATAAAATTTAAGGGGACCGGCTACCCTAAAACCGAGGTAGCCTATAACTCCTACAGTTATTATCCCATCATCATGAAACTTCACATACATACGTAAAATGTAAAAATAATAACATTTTACTTCAATGAATTTTTCGAAAAAATTGATAGAAAACGTGATATTCATAGAAAACGGACAAATAAGGGGTACTATAGAAAATCTATCTCCTCCCACAAATATCGTCCTACAATATCGATCGAGACACATATCATTAGATTCGTAAAGACCATACCTATCAACTCTGCCATCCCCTTTTTTCATTTTCCCCATAGTTTTTTCCCATTTTTTCACTTTTTACACTCCCTCCCCCCCTTCTCCCCCATATATAAGACGAACCATGCTCAAATTCAAAACAAGCGATGGCTAAGTCCATAGATGTGGTCTTTACAAATCGAATGATATAACTCTCATTGCTGTAGCTCGAAAACAGTAGAAGGAGATAGGTTTTCCGTGACAATAAGTTGAACTTTTCAGGACGGCGCGACAAAGTCCCGTGCGCATCGAAATAGGCACTCAATGTAGCATGGATACCAAACTACAGGCTTCTGTAGCTTAATCCACTCAAGGATGCTAGCAGCAACTTGTAGCGCACCTCTACGTACAATGTTAGGAGGGTAACTGAGCTCAGATGCCAGATACACTAAGATATGTAGTCTTGTCGCTCTAATTTTCTTAGGTCTATTTTGTGAAGGAACTCCACCCCCCCGTTCCCATTAAAGCCCGGCCGTCTGCGTCAATATTGCCGTACATGGATCGCAGTAGTATCGTTGGAAAGCTCAGAATGTCAGCTTTAAGATGAGACTAAGCATGTAACTGCAGCACAACTCAAGTAGAAACTATATTCAAAGATTTCAGCTGCTAATTACTTTATATCTAATTACTTAAATAACTCTCCCACCCGCTTCCCTTTAAAGAGACGTCATGAACGTAAATATTGGCGTACAGCGATGGCAGTGGTACCATTGGAAAGAGCAGAATTCCAGCTTTCAGATGAGCACAAAAACCGAAAAACGCCATAAATGAAAATTTTAGGGTAGCCGGTCCCCTTAAGTGAATAAATCAGAAATCCAGATATTACATTGGCGTACTCAATTATTTTCATGCGGTAAACTGCGTTAGACGCGCCTTTTCAGCAGCTACAAAATGAGTAAAGAAAACGGTAAAGCCAAAATTTCCGATTTTTAGGGTAGCCGGTCTTCTTAATAGTATTAAATATTATTTAAAAACCAGCATGATACATACATAATTTAAATTACAGAATAAAACTGTACGAAAGATTTCGGTGTAATGTTGTCAACCTCAGCCTGTTACTATAGTGTCAACATTTTAGTTGTTACCTGTTAAGTTACCACTTACCACTTACAGGTTTTTTTCATCTTTCAGTTTGCTTACAGTTATTTTTACACAGTTATTTTTATGTTTCACCTTTCCTACATGGATGTCTACTTTAATCTACCAATCTCAAAAATAATCCACATATACATACAAAAAAGACTGATTTTTATATGTATATGTGGATAATTTTTTAGATTGGCAGATTAAAGTTCACATCCATGTAGAGAAGGTAAAACATAAAAATAACTGTAAATTTTATTTACTGTATCTAACCCATACTAGTTCGGTTAGGTTAATTGCAATAAAGTTGCATTGATATGTTTTAAAAATGTTTTATTATCATTAAATGTTAATGAGTAAATCCCAATAGCAGAACAATAAATATTAAGAGATTTCTAATAATTTTGGCCATTGTAGCGGCTAATGTAGCGCGCTACATTTTACTGTAGCGGTAGCGGTAGCGCCCATTACAGTCTAGTGGATGTAGCGGTAGCGGTAGCGCCCGCTACATTTAGAGCATGTAGCGGTAGCGGCGCTACATTTCAAAGTAGCGCTGCCCAGCTCTGGTCATACAGTCACAGGATCTTGACCGGAGTAACAGGAATAGTTCAGTTAGCGCCGAATTTTGTCGAACTAACTGTTTGTTCAGTCAAGCGTGATGGATAAGCACTTGAATGTTGCCAAATAATGATAAGAATAATGTTCACTTTGCTAAAATAATTTTTGGGCCCAAATGGGCTAATAGTAATATGAATAGTGTGTAGAATCGTAATGAGGGATGGATCAGCATTACCTGTGAACAGCATTACATGAGGATTATTCGAAAGCTTTTGTTAAACAGCATTGTGTAAAATATTTCCCAGACTCTTGAAATGTTTCATGGAAATTATCGAAACTGCAACGAATTATAATCGTCTATATCTCGAAATTCTTAGCCGTATTTCCCCAAAAAATGTTCAATTGAGCTGGAGTTGCTCTCAGCTGGGCACTACGAGGTTCGGGGTGAATGCATGCGCTGTAGTGCGGTGATCATCTTCGGCTGATCAGGCGCGTTTCATGCGCATGTCTTTTTATTTAATCTAAATCGTGGCACGGCAATTTCCTTACATGTGTTGGATCGAATTCTGAAATAAATCTAGTATCAGTAGATTAATCTGAGATAATCAGAAAGCTTGCGACATGTTCCAAATTTTAATAATAAGGCAATATCAATAAAATATGATTGGTGATGTAGGTTCGCAGTACATTAAAAAAATCAATTTTTTACGTGTCAGTCAAATTAGAGCAAACTCCGTTTTAGGCTGTTTGCTTTTAACATGTTGAAAGCTCTATTTGATCTTTGGATTGTTTCTTCCTCGAATTTAATCGTATCAGTAAAGAAAAAGGAATAAAGCTCTGTGGATATCATTTCCGCCTTAGCCAGCTTTCCTTTCCGTTGACCTTGAGCGGCGCCACTGTGTCGGCGCGGCCTGCATGCTCTCTCAAGCGCAGCACTGTTCAATCGTTGATACGCTACCGTCCGTGCTGCTGTGCAGCTCCTCTGGTGACTGCTTTGCATCACCATCTTTAGTGCGTGTCACCATGTGAGTTTTAGCAACACAATTCCCCGCAAACGTACTCATCCGTTGCTATCAGAGGACATTATCGGTTCCCAAAATACAGTTCGTGGCAGGGAGAACGGTCATTAATTAGTGCCAACACTTTGTATCTAACATTTGCATTGCCCCACTACTTAAGTAAACCTTGGTTTAAATATCTCGATTGTTTCTTTTTCCTCTCATGGGAGTCTGAAAGTTTCCTCCCCCAGACCCTAAAGGGCGACATTGGTAGAAAAGCAAACAGCCTAAAACGGATTTTGCTCTAATTATTTTCGTTTGAGGAACGAAAACAATCTAATTAGAGCTCGGAGTTTTAGGCTGTGCTGAGGCCACCTCCTCCCCAAACTTTATTACGCGGACGATGCTGCGATTGAACAGTGCTGCGCTTGAGAGAGCATGCAGGCCGCGCCGACACCGTGGCGCCGCTCAAGGTCAACGGAAAGGAAAGCGGGCTAAGGCGGAAATGATATCCACAGAGCTTTATTCCTTTTTCTTTACTGATACGATTAAATTCGAGGAAGAAACAATCCAAAGATCAAATAGAGCTTTCAACATGTTAAAAGCAAACAGCCTAAAACTCCGAGCTCTAATTAGATTGTTTTCGTTCCTCAAACGAAAATTTTTATATCTTGAAGTAGCGAGAATAGTTTAGTTTGTGCTGAATTTTGAACGATGAATTGCATGCTCAGTATAATGTTATATGAATTATTGCTAACACAATTAATTACTTAAGTGGTATATTGGTTATTGGTAAAAATTGTAATTTTGAGCCCAATCGGGTAAATAAGAAATCGTAACTGGTATATCAAGAGGAGACTGTTCACTGGGTCATGGATAACATCACCTCACTGATGATTATATTATATGAAGGCTTTAGTAAAGAAGAATCGTGAAAAATGTTTCACAAACTCAGAAAATGGTTTTTAGCCATTATCATAAAATGGAAAGAACGATAAAAGTCTATAATCTATATCTCGAAAGTCTTAGCCGCATTTCCCCCAATAATGTTCAATTGAGCTGGAGTTGCTCTCAGCTGGGCACCACGAGGTTCAGGGTGAATGCATGCGCTGTAGTGCGGTGATCATCTTCGGCTGATCAGGCGCGTTTCATGCGCATGTCTTCCTCGAGTTGGACGTTGATTGTCTGTCTAGTACTAATTTCCCTTCAGATGGTCACCTTAAACCTTAGCGACGCCATGCTTCAGTTAAATTGAATAACAATTGATAAAATTTCGCATGTACCCAAGGAGCGAATCAGCGCACCACAGCGAAGGTAGTGTAGCCCTGCTCTGCTATTCTGTGCAGCCCTGCGCCGAGCCCCACACTCCCGATCGACTGACGATGAACTCGAAGGCGACGATGAAACTGTTCAATCTATTGAACAATCAATCAATTTAACTTCAATCGACAGCAAATCTTCGTGATTCTCAAGATACTAACGCTTTCAGGGTAATGAAAACAACTGACAGATGAACATTAACGGTTAGATGAAGATAGCACGCGTTGCTAACTGGCGAGACGCGGCGCCTGTGCGACCTCCAAGTTGTACTCGATCACAGCAAGTTTTGGAGCCATCGGCCCACTGCGGTGAGGCAACTGCAGGGGAAATCTAGGACAGTTCTTAATAATTGACACGAAAAACCAATCGTTCTTCAAAAACCAATCGTTCTGGACCAATCGTTCTGAAACTTCGTACACGAGCAATATACTTCGTCAATTTGCTCGTGTGGACTTTTCGTAATACATAAAGTAAAACGTGAAATGCATTGAGAACTTCATAAGCGGTGACTTTGATGCATGCTTCAATGATGGTTCTGCAATATCGAGAGACGCATCATTCAATTTGTAAAGAGATTATCTATTGACTCCGGAAGCTCTTCTATCAATTTTTCTTTGAATTTTCTCTGTACGACTTTTTCCTTTGCCCCAATTGCACCCTCTTCTCCAGTTTTATCAATATATAATGCAAATCATGTACAAATCAGAAAAACAGGGCTCCCGGAGTCGCTCGATATGGTCATTACAAATTCGAATGGTATATCTCTCAGTGTTGTAGCGTGAAGATCATAGGAGGAAATAAATTTGTAAGATGACGTATTGTTGGATTTTTAATCGTTCAGGGGAGCCAAATGTGTAAAATTGATTGAAAAAAGAAGAAAATGCCTGGAAATTGTTTGTTTTATACTGCAGCCCAAGCTTATCCATTGCCAATTCCTGTATTGAGGGCACCATAAGGCGTCTTCAGGCTTATTTTTCTTCAGTTTGACGAGAATAATAAGCAATAAATGTTATTTTACTGATATTTTTATTTATATAATATGGTTGCTTTATAAAAATTCAAAACGTCGCAGCGCAAGAAGTATTGCATCTACATCCTTGGTATTAGCTTTATTGAACGCGTCCTGTTTGTAGCTTGTGAACGAGTGCAAAGAATTTGCAATTAACGAGAATAATGATCTGTCAAAGCCGCTTTTACACAAAAATTTGTAAATATCATCGTGAAATGGTCAATTTATATAATATCAAGACGGCCTTACGCAAAAAGTATTGCATGTATATCCATGCTTGTTGCTTCATTGAACTTTTTTACTGAAATTGTCAAGAATTGGTACATTTTATCGGTACACTCAATTATCTGTAGCTTGCTGTGTATGTCGTCAACCATCCGATTTTAATATGCAATACAGGATAACAGCTAGATCAAATTTGTCGATAACTGCTAGAATTGGATTATTATTAGAACTCTATAAAATTATTGGATCAATTGCTCGAAAAATGCGATCTTCACGCCATAACTCCCTTTAATTTTATTTAATTTGAATCGTGGCACGATAATTTTCTTAGTTGTGTTGGATCGAATTCCGAAAAAAATCTATCTTAAGGAAATTACTCTAAAATAGTCTGAAAATTTGCTACATGTTCCAAATGTTAATTGTAAAGTTATATCAATGAACTATGGCTGGTGATGTAGGTTCGCAGTACATTGATAAATCCGAATTTTGATTTGTGTCGCACTGTCATTGAGTAGCAGCAATAGCTTAGTTTGTGCTGAATTTCGTCGAACCAATTAACTGCATATCGTTATTGAGAACGCTCCCACTATCATACTTGTCACTTAATGATAGCTTGCTAAAATTATATATTGTGCTCTCACGGGCTGATAATTTATTAGAAACGGTTATAAATACAGGGTGGCCCTGTGGTTAAAGTTCATTATACCAAGATTGGAGTAGAGAGGTGCGGGATCGATCCCAGCTCTGTGCGGCAGTTCCTGGTCAGAATCGGCAAGGAGGCCGGGCGGTTAAATTAAGCAAATAAAAGTTGAAGCAGTGAGTTGCGTGTTCAAGACCCCAACAAGCTGGGGATGTTCTGCAATGTTAAGCATCGGCGACTGGCAGATTCAGAAGAAAAAAAGAAGAAAATGCCCAACAAATTTCGTGATACTCTAGCCCTAGCTTTTCGATTGCCATCTACTCGTATTGAGGATATCATTGCGCGTCTTCAGACTTACTCTTGTCCAGTTTGACGCGAAGATTAAGCTATGAATGTTATTTTTCTGATATATATATATTATATGATATGGTCATTTTATAAAAATTCAAAATGGCCTACGAAAAAAATATTGCATAGACATCATTGGAATTAGCTTTATTGAACGCGTCTTCTTGCAATTAACACGAATAATTATTTATCAATGCCGTTTTTTACACAAAAATTTGCAAATATTTTCGCCAAATATTCATTTATGAAAGTTCAAAACAGCGTTACGCGACAATTATCACATCTACATCCATGTTTATTCCTCTAATGAACGAGGCTTTTATGCAGTTTTCAAACCATTGCTAAAACTTTACAATTAATGCGAATAATGATCAAAATTACATTTAATTCATGACATCTATTTAAGGAATAATTATAAAATATTTACATCTACTTAATCAAAAAGCTTCACTGAAGATCCATGAGGGCTGCTTACTCCCATTGTTTCAAAGTCCAAACGCTTTTTTAATAACCTACCTTCCATAATTTATAATCTTACTATCTACACTTATTCTCTTACTCTCCATGGGGGTGCGTCTCAAATACATATATTTCTACTGAATATGTCAGAAATTAGAATATTTTATTGGCATATTCAATTATTTTAAACTTGCTGTGTGTGTCATCAACTCATACGATTTAAACCTGCAATAAATTATTATTACAATCGAATTCTTTCTGAAACATCGATATGGCTTTTCAAAATGAGAGCAGCATGATAGGTTTCAAGTTAAGACACTGCAATTTACATTTATTTCATGTCATTTCCTGCTAACACACTGAGTTTTATAGCAGAGAAAACAAATCAACGATTTAATGATTTATGCGAGATTCGAGTGTTCGAAATCCTATTGCATGTTTTTCAAAAGAAATAAACCTAGAAGTTAGAAACACAACAACAAGCACTGAAAAAATGAAGCATTCTGCAAGTGAATTTATTTGAAGATGTAATAGCTTGAAAATTGTTGGCGGAACTGATTTTCCTATAGCCTATCCTCGAAAACTGTGAAAACATAAAAAACGGGACAAGAAACTCTCGATTGCAAGGGAGACTACTTTCTTGTGACGGCTGCACGCGTTGCTCAGTCAAGACTCCGGCGTCTGTCGCTGAGCCAGTGCTTCCCTTTTGTAATTGTACAAATAGGCGAGACACTCTGGAAAGTTCCTGCAAATGTACTGAAAAAAACAACAGTTAGAGACGCTCAAGCGTGTTTTAGTAATAATAAGTGAATAATTTTAACTCGTTTTTAGAAGAAAAACTCATTTCATTAAACTTGGTAAATTTTATATAAGTGTGCCTACTGGAACGTTATAGGAACTCTGGAACGTCGTTGGATCAATTGACCGAAACATGCGATCTTCAAACTGTTACTCCCTTTATTTTTCTTTAATCTGAATCGTGGCACGACAATTTCCTTGCATGTGTTGCAGTGTTGGATCGGAGTCTGAAAAAAAATCTTGTATGAGAAAATTACTCTAAAATAATTTAAATGTTTGTCCAAACGTTATTAATAAAGCTATACCAATAAACTATTGTTAGTGATGTAGATTCGCTGTACATCCATTAATCTGATTTTTTTTGTGTCATAGTCATAGCCATAGGGTCTTCATTGGAGTGACCAGAATAGTTTTGTTTGTGCTGGATTTCAGCGAACTAACTATTTGTTCAGTCAAGCGTTATATAAGAACGTTCTAATTTCCAATGGTATGAAAAAGATAAATTAGAAGAATATTAAATTTTTGTGCCCTAAGGGGATAATAGTTAATTTATCAGTAGTTTGTGCGTGAGGATGGCTAGATCAGCATTGCCTGTAGACAGCATTTACTGATGATTATTTCAGAGCTTTTGTAGAAAAGCAATGTGTAAAATATTTCCCAGACTCTTGAAATGGTTCATAGCCGTTATCGAAAATGCAACGAATTATAATCGTCTCTATCTAAAAATTCTCAGCCGTATTTCCCCCAATAATGTTTAATCGAGCTGGAGTTGCTCTCAGCTGGGCACTACGAGGTTCGGGGTGAATGCATGCGCTGTAGTGCGGTGATCATCTTCGGCTGATCAGGCGCGTTTCATGCGCCTGAGTTGTACAATACACAATCGGCCGATCAGGCGCGTACAATATCCATGCCATTCGCAGGCGAGGAATATCTCGTGGCATAACACGGAATAAAATCTTCGTATAAATTTGAAAAGCTCTAAATTAGAATGCAAGAAGCCTGCCATTACAGGTTGATGCCTGCGTGGGTTGCCCTCAACCTTCCCGCCACCTCCAGACTCTTGATTAATATTTATGAATATAAAATTACTCACTTTAAGAAATTCCTTTCATTGACATAACAGCTGCGCTGAACTCTTGGCCGTGATTTGCAATACTTTGGTGCGAGTCTAATTTTGAGGCGTTGCGCGCGAGGAAGCCTGTACTTTGTAAATTGTGCGCCGCTGAAATACAATCTTTAAGGAAATTTAGTATGTGATAAATTTGTACAGCGTATTCTGAAGTACGTCTGATGTTGGAAACTCGATACCAGAGTCACAACAGACCACGTGGCTACTGTATGCTCGTGATGAGACGATGAGACAGACAAAAGTCTTAGGGGCTCTTCTATTTTACATACTGATGATTATATATACCCAATTACCATAACGGCAATTACAGGGATCAAAAATATTATGCTTTTTCCTACAAATAGGCTTCTTATTGCTATCGGAGAACAATGTAATTGTTTTGTAACCATAACTACTGAACATTACGTGTGAAACCGGCGTGTTAGAAAATGATTGCTTCCATAACTAAACTATTCTCACGAGATGGCCTTCAAACATCTCTACATATCAATTACCCAGAGCTGGGCAGCGTTACTTTGAAATGTAGCGCCGCTGGCCGCTACCGTTACATGCTCTAAATATAGCGGGCGCCACCGCTACCCCTACAGTAAAATGTAGCGCCGCTACATTAGCCGCCACAATGGCCAAAATTATTGGAAATGTCTAAAGATTTATTGTTCTGCTATTGGGATTTACTCATAAACATTTAATGATAATAAAACTTTTTCAAAACATATCAATGCAACTTCATTGCAATTAATGTAACCGAACTAGTACGGGTTAGATACAGTAAATAAAATTTTTTTACCTTCCCTACATGGATGTCTACTTTAATCTACAAATCTCAAAAATTATCCTCATATATGTACATATAAAAAATCTGTCTTTTATTGGTATATATATTTGGATAATTTTTGAGATTGGTAGATTAAAGTAGACATCCATGTAGGGAAGGTGAAACATAAAAATAACTGTAAAAATAACTGTAAGCAAACTGAAACATGAAAGAATACCTGTAAGTACTATCTGGTAACAACTTAACAAGTAATAACTAACATATTGACACTAGTAACAGGCTGAGGTTGACAACATTAGACCGAAATCTTTGATACAGTTTTATTCTGTAATTTATATCGTATAATATGCATATATCATGCTGGTTTTTAAATAATATTTAATGCTATTAAAGTAAATCTAAAGGCTTTATCTATAAATGTTGCTGTAGCGCTAGCTGTAGCGGCAAAATCTCGTATCGCTACTTAAATATGAAGCGGGCGCTACCGCTACCGCTACAATTGCTTAAATGTAGCGCCGCTACCGCTACCGCTGCAAGTGCTTAAATGTAGCGGCCGCGGCCGCTACCGCTACAATTGCTTAAATGTAGCGCCGCTACCGCTACTGAAAATGTAGCGGCCGCTACATGTATCGCGCTACTGCCAACCTCTGCCTAGAAGAAATAATTAATTACTCAGCATATTACTATAGTCTTGAACTGAACACGAGCAATCTTGCTTGTGAACATGATCAAACGATAGCAGGCTTAAATATATTATACACCAAANAGAGTCCAATTCTCACATGTTCGGCACTAGAAAAGTTTATCTAAATTAGAATGCAGTTGAAATACGTTCATTAACGAAATTGAATTTTAAGCAATTTCGGATGCACCACACTACATATTGCCACATGCTGAGGCGCGTACGCATCAGCAGGTCGCATACGTGCACGTGAGGGAAGCGTTACCTCACCTCCCTTGACGTCATCCCTTCTTATCTTGAAGACAAGTAGGGGATCAAATATAATTATTATTAATATTCACAACATAAATACTAGTTCAGAAATAAGTTGATCCCGACCCATAACTACATGAGCACTACATTTAATGTTGACGCATTAGAAATTTTCTCTTTTAATTATTTAATAGAACGCTCATTTGAGGATTTTGTATCGAGAATGCCAGTGATCTATCTGCCTTTACTAGGAAAATTACAGACAACATAAATGTACATGAATTACCCAACATGTTGACGCATTTGTTAAAAACATCCGTCGTTCAGGTATTACATCCGCACTCATATTTCTGCATTCTTTTGTCCATATTTTGTATTTTACAAGATAAATATCTAGCCAATAGCTTAAATAACAACAAAACGGCCCATCACAATATCATATAGTTGTGTCAGCCATGATTTGCGTTTAGGTGTTCAGTGAACGTTTTCATGACTTAGTGCACTCGTTCTAGTTAGGATATAAATTGATAAATAATGAAAATGAAGTTTGAAATGTTAAATGTAAGGAATAATCGGTGGAAATGAAAAGCATCATTAAAAATTTAAGTCTCTACTCACTGCAGTGAGTGACAGAGAGCGTATTTTCTCGTCGACGAAAACGTGAAGTCACGGACGGACATGACGAGTATAATAGGGCATTTTTCCCATAAATGGGAGAATGCGCTAAATATAGTGATAAGAGGTGGAATTTGTTTACATTTTTTAATTGTTTCTGTGCAACTTTTTTATTGAATTTCCGACCCGGAAATTAAAATTCATGTAAAAATGCTTTAGCCAGTGAGCATAAAATTAGGAAAGGCAAAATATGATAATTTTATTTGTAAAAGATAGACATGCAACTGTCGGTAGGCTTCAGCAACAGAATTCAGAATTCGAATTTCCAAGAGAATATTTTTGACTGGATAACTGGCGAAACGCGGCGCCTAGTCCGACCTCCAAGTTGTACTCGATCACAGCAAGTTTTGGAGCCATCGGCCCACTACGAGTGTATTGTTTCGGAATCCTATCTAATGTTTTTCACAGGAAAGAAGCCTAGAAGTCAAAAACATATCAACGAACTGTGAAGAATGAAGCATTCTGCAAGTGAATTTATTGCAAGATGTAACAGCCTGAATATGTTCTCGGAACGTATTTTTCTATAGCATATCCTCGAAATATTTCAACATAAAAAACGAGACAAGAAAATCGCGATTGCAAGGGAGACTACTTTCTTGTGAGGGCTGCACGCGTGGCTCAGTCAGAACTCTGGCGGCTGCGGCTGAGCTAGCGCTTCCCATTTGTAATCGTAGAAATAGGCGAGACACTCTGGGAAGATCCTGTAAATATCCATGAAAAAAACAACAGTTTGAGACGCTTAAGCATCTTTTAGTTATAATAACCGAATAACTTAAACGCATTTTTAGAAGAAAAGCTCATTTCATTAAAGCGGGTAAATTGTTTGATAAATGCGCCTATTGGATCGTTATTGGAACTCTGGAACGTTATTGGATCAATTGCACAGTGCATGCGATCTTCAAACTATAACTCCTTTTAATTATCTTTATTTTGAATCGCGACACGGCAATTTCCTCGCACGTGCTGGATCGAAGTCGGAAAAAAATCTTGCATGAGAAAATTACTCTCAAACAATTTAAAAGTTTTATATAGGTTCCAAATGTTATGACTAAAGCTCTGCCAATAAATTATTGTAGGCGATGTAATTTCGCTGTGCATGCATTAATCCAATTTTTTGTGTCATACAGTCACAGGATCTTGACCGGAGTAACAGGAATAGTTCAGTTAGCGCCGAATTTCGTTGAACTAACTGCTTGTTCAATCAAGCGTGATGAATGAGCGCTTGAATTTTGCTCTAAGTTGATAAGAATAATGTTTACTTTGCTAAAATAATTTTTGGGCCCAAATGGGCTAATAGTAATATGAATAGTGTGTAGAATCGTAATGAAGGATGGATCGGCATTACCTGTGAACAGCATTAACTGATGATTATTTGAAAGCTTTTGTAAAAGAGCATTGTGTATAATATTTCCCAGACTCTTGAAATGTTTCATAGCCATTATAGAAAATGCAATGAATTATAATCGTCTATATCTCGAAAGTCATAGCCGTATTTCCCCCAAAAATGTTCAATTGAGCTGGAGTTGCTCTCAGCTGGGCACTACGAGGTTCGGGGTGAATGCATGAGCTGTTGTGCGGTGATCATCTTCGGCTGATCAGGCGCGTTTCATGCGCATGTCTTCCTCGAGTTGGACGTTGATTGTCTGTCTAGTACTAATTTCTCTTCAGATGGTCACCTTAAACCTTAGCGACGCCAAGCTTCAGTTAAATTGAATAACAATTGATAAAATTTCGCATGCACCCAAGGAGCGAATCAGCGCACCACAGCGAAGGTAGTGTAGCCCTGCTCTGCTATTCTGTGCAGCCCTGCGCCGAGCCCCACACTCCCGCCTGGCGATGAACTCGAAGGCGACGATGAAACTGTTCAATTTATTGAACTCTCAATCGATTTAACTTCAATCTGCAGCAAATCTACGTGATTCTCATGATACTAACGCATTTAGGGAAATAAATACAACTAACTGATGATCATTAACGGTTAGATGAAGATGGCACGCGTTGCTAACTGGCGAAACGCGGCGCCTGTCCGACCTCCAAGTTGTACTCGATCACAGCAAGTTTGCCCTAACAAAATTTAGAGACGAGGGCGACTCTAGATTAAGTACCGCCTAGGACTCGGGGAGCATAGTCCACCAGCATCCCTATGTCCGCGTTTCGGTCTACATTTCGGTCCCCGAATCAGACGGCTACCAGAGCCTGGTCCTTATTCTGGCGACCGTTGAGCGGTACGTATTAAGGTCGCCCCCGTATTCGGGGAAGGTCTGGCCGAGTGTGAAAAATCGCTAAAAAAATCCCCCCCCCTTCCTCCCACTGGGGAGGAAAGGGGGGGGGAGGCGATTCTTCTCCTCCCCCCACTCTCTTCCCCTACACTGGGAGGAAGGGGGGGGGGAAGTTGAATATTTACGTTAGTTCCTTACAATACCTGAACTATTTACGTTTGTTACTTCCAATACCTGTATTTACGTTAGTTCCTTTCGATACCTGTTTTCTAGTCGCTGAAAATGATATAATACAAGAAGT
The DNA here is from genome assembly GCF_000764305.2 of Hyalella azteca. NCBI lineage: Eukaryota > Metazoa > Arthropoda > Malacostraca > Amphipoda > Hyalellidae > Hyalella > Hyalella azteca. The sequence continues at coordinate 13,281 of NW_025945127.1, read as the reverse complement.
CTCTGAACACTATATTATTCTGAACACTATTTAGATTCCACCAATAGATGTTAAAATTTCAGGTAACAATTTGAAGCGAAAACATGCGCGGTCACTCTAGCTCAAAATTTTTCCATTCTCCCCACACAAGTTCGAGAAACGCCTATCATCCAATTTGAACATGAAAAATAACAATTTGAACATGAATATTTGAAAAATAAAATAAGAATTTCCTTTACCTGTATCAAAATTGTTTATTCTTATAAGCTTTATCACTAACTATTGCATAACTCTTTCTTTAACACAAAAGCACGATACAAGAAGCCTAAATTTAAAACTTATTCTAATTCAATATTCTTACGCCAATATTTTATTAATTTTATTACTTTGAAAACTTATCACTAGCAAAATACAGCCAAGACCTTGTAAATCAGTCATGGGAACCAGAGAGAGAGAGAGAGCAAAATTTAGGCTCATTCAATATTCTCTCACATATAGCACATATTACGCAAAATTTACAAAATATAGGTGGCAAAAGAATACGTTTCTACAGCATCACTACTAATGACAAACAAAAAATAGAGTCCATTTCATTTTGGAAAAATTCATTACTTAACCGGCTGTATCACTATCGTATTATTGAAGAATGTTCCTTCTATTGAAGAATGTTCCATATTCATAGTTAAATAGTTGATTACAATTCAAGGAGCCTGACGGCTTTAGAAAAAACACTGTGTATGGGAGAAGAAGCGTCTTGGAGTGGCCGAAATGCGGTTAGAATCTTCGGCATTTTCTTGCATTTCGATTGTCGAAGTTGAAGATGATTCAATACGTCTAAGAGGAATTCGTCTTCTTCGGACGCGGTGGTCTCTCCATCGTTCCCAGGCGGGTACGTTTTTGAGCGCATTCATGCATGATGGCCTGGTCCGCTTCAGGTCTTCTCGCACTGTCGAATCCCGTTTGCTTCAGAGCGACTGTAAAATATGAAAGAAAGTAACTGCCTGGGTTGACCATAAGCTGAAACGAAGGAAATAGGGTTAATAAAAATCTATGAACGATGTTGTCAATACAAAAAGTATATAGCGGATCTTGTGATTGCGCCAGCAAGGAATATTAAGGAATTAGAAGCAGGTCGCGCTCGTGGGCGAGTCAATCTTTGATAGTCCGGAGCTACAACAGGATCTCAAGCAAGTGGGGTGCCAGGAGCTTGCGGTATTAGCAATTAAGATTATTAACGATTAAAATACCCTGCGATTCGTGAAAGCCGCGATTCATAGATATGAATATGCGAACAGCTCATCATCCGCCAATCACAAAGTGCGTTTTTGAATACACAAACAATAACTCATAGGGGGCCGTACCACGCATGTGATGTCTTCTTTTAGCGTCCAAATAAATTGTGATTTTTATAAAAAGAAAAGGAAACTTTGGTTGCGTGTCAAGAGCAACCTTAGATGTTATTTTGAAAGTTCACCGTTTCAATGGACCATAGTATATATATAAAGCAGGGCAACAAGTTTCTAATGTTTCTAGATATTAGCAACCTTTGCAATGTTCATAATATATCAATATGGTTCCAGTAATCACTTATCTTATAGCTTACCCATTATCCTCTCGTATGCTGCGTGATTTTTGGAGCTTTCCTTTGTTTTTTGACGTCGACAGTTCATACCAGTGAAGTAATCAGTCCTTGGTAATCATTAGCTTCAACATCCCCCTTACAGTGGCCTGAAGCGACGACCGCTCGGCCCAAGCCAGCCTCTCACCCTGATAAAATGTTGAAAATATTTTAACCCGGACATATAAGTCACATACTAAAGTGAATAAGTTGTAACTCAATTTCCAGATTTTCTTTTAGAATGTTGTGTTTGGTCCGCATAAGTACATTTCCAAAATCACCGGAATTCATCTCAAACATAATATAATAACAGCTTAAACAGTAATCGATTGTGAAATCTAATCCGATAAAATTTATGAAAGTGTTACATTTACATTTAGTGTGAATCAAATGTCACTGGGTAAATACTCGATGCACTAATAATGTTATCTAGAAGGAACAACTTGGTTGTGTTTCTGTACTTCGAACTGGCACAACTGCACTTAAAACTGGGTTCTTATGCTAGGCAAAATTTACATTACAAAACAGCGGGGTTCAGAAGCCACCTAGGCCCACGCTATGATGAAGATATCAAGTGACATGGACAATATGCACGCATAATTGTGGTAGGGTAGTTAATAAGTCTAACGTTCCTGCGCGAAAAGAAAATGGTTAGTAACAACGCGGCTTTCAACAGATACGTTAAAAAATCTGGTTGACAATGCAATGGACTGCATCATACAACAAATTTTGTTAGAGATTGTCTTGGATTTTTTATCAACTATTTTCAGTGCAACATTAACTAAACTCACCAACTCCTCAGTTGACATCAACTCATCCAGTTCTTCGAGGGTCGACGCAGGACCGCGGTTAGGCCAAGCCAAAGGTTGTGCATTGGCAGGAAGCCTACCACGTAGTTCGTTGACCACCATATTTGTATCTGTGCACATGGACTTCAGAGAACTGAGAGTGGCCAAGATATTCTGCGTGTGGTCAGGACAGCAAGTACACGATCTGTAGAAATGTCTTCGTTAGTTTTATACTTTTGTGATAACCGTCAGAGAAAAACTTTTCAATCTATAAACCAAACCAATTTTTTGGAACGAACAAAAATTATTAAATGATTCAAACATGTTAAATTGGGTGCTTATGCCACTGTTCTGCAATATTTAATAGTGTATACAGCATAAATATTGACAAACCTTTTTGCAAGGGTATAGTCTCAATGGTCATTCTCATCAGTGCTGTAATATATTCACATGTATTCCATATCTAAATATTTTAGAGAAAAAGCATAAGAATGTTTCGAGTAAGCAGCTAATAAGCTGGAGGTAGCAACCATTGAAAGAAACATAGTGCTAATACAGTGCATGGGTTTCACTCTAAGTTTACATGTAGGACATATCCTATATGTGAACTTCTCTGTATATGAACCACAGCCTGATAAATAGTGAAGCATTAAAGGTTTTTTATTTCACAGTATATATATTAGTAGGTTTTGGTATAGATATGAAACAAAATTACTGAAATAATATTGTGCTGCATTTTTGCATAAAAAATTGCGCTGACCTTCATCCTCACTCATCAGTATTACTGCCAGTGCTATCTACTCATGGTAGTGAAACTAATACAAAAATATGAATATGTGGAAGATGGTAGCAGAAGTTGGGAGCAAACTGTAATATGTTAAAGATTGGTACCTGGGGATGGATTTTTTTTACTGGGATTACTGCCAGTGATTGAAAGGTAGTTTCACAACTCATGGTAGTGAAACTAATACAAAAATATGAATATGTGGAAGATGGTAGCAGAAGTTGGGAGCAAACTGTAATTTGGAGGTTGGTCCAAAATGCTCAGTCAGTGCACCTATAAGAATTCTGAAATATATTATTCAGTTAACTAGAGGTATATATTTCAGAATTCTGAATAATATATTTCAGAATTCTTATTATCACTACTTTCACATTGGGAGTGAAAAGGATATTTTGTGAGCATGTAGAGGCTGAGGGTAGTAAGAGGAGTTCACAAAATATCCTTTTGTGGAAAAGGATTGCTGTACATGCTCACAAAATATCCTTTTGTGAAATATGTGGAAGATGGTAGCAGAAGTTTGGAGCAAACTGTAATGTGGAGCAATTTTTTATGCAAAAATCCCTGGCAGTAATCCCAGAAAACTTTCACTACCATGAGTGTACAGGTAAGAAGGGAATGGAAGGAGAGGACAGGCGTTTTCTGTGTGATGTGGTGCAAAGGAACCCATATGTTATCCAGGGCTGGAAATGGAGCATATGAGAGAAAAAAGTTATACTGGAGGTGCTACAGAATGCGAGGGTTGACAGAAATGGCATGAGCTATAAAAAACTGGTGGCAAATGAAAACGATTGTTAGTTTGCTAAAAGTCATTACTATGAGAATTATTGGGAGTGAAAAAGGATATTTTGTGAGCATGTAGAGGCTGAGAGGGTAGTAAGAGGAGTTCTTATATTGAAAAAGAGTTCTTATGAATTGTTCAAAAGAAAGTAAACTTATTTAAGCATAACATATCTTTATCCCAGTTATTCCCATTTATATTTACTTGGGCTCTCATGGAAATAACTAAGGAAATAAATATACCTCTAGTCAACTGAGTAATATATTTCAGAATTCTTAGAGGTGCACTGACTGAGCATTTTGGACCAACCTCCATGACCTGCATTGCTGACCAAAGAATTTTCTAACCTCATGCATGTCTCAAAACCAAACAGTCAAGTACTAGGAGTGACTATAATTAACTAGGTACTGATTTCATTACATCTAACACATTCCCCATAAAGATGGCATTGTAGGTGCAAATGGCCATTATTATATAACTATTCATGTTAATAAATACCTTTCTCACCTTTAGCAACCTCAAAAAATCTGGGCTTTCGTACTGTTTTGTCACTAATTATAAAATTCCTTCATCAAGAATATGGCTATCGGTCACATTCAACCATTTTCATTTTAAATATGCCTCAAATTGAACCTCTCTAATAATTTAATCATACAAAGTAAAGATAAATATATCTTGATTCAGTAAAAACTACAATAAACTAGAAAGAATTTCCTTTTTCTATTTAAATTAAATTTAAAATAAAATTGAAATTTAAAATTAATATATTATATTTAAGGTTCAGACGTCATACATTTTTCAATAAGAACCATTTCTATAATCAGGATGAAATCTGTTCAATTTAGTATAGTCATATATTGCCTTTTCAAATTGAGCTTATTGCTAATTTTCTACTAGTTTTTGTAACCTGTTAAGTTATAGCCTAAATACCTATTGACCTTTTAAAATATGGAGACACCATTCTATGCAACACAAAATTTGCAATGATAAACTAGAATTCATTAGGTGTGTTGGTATTCTTTGATTGTTTGAGATATCATTTAAATGATCCACTGTCATGTAACAATTGATGTCACTTGCCAAGTGTCTGCACTTCCTATTGCAACTGAGGCTATCTAACCTATACAGTTATTATTTATTACTAACCAGGTGCCTATACTAATACTGTACCAAAATCATGATAATACACTATTTCAGGCACTATTGCCTAATGTTGACAATAATATACATGCCTCAATTGTCTACTTAAAAATATGAAATGGAATGTCACACAAACATTAAATATATGTGTATATATATATCTCATACATATATGTATATTTCAACACGGGCGGTTAATTACCAGAGAATCCGTCAATTTAAATTTTCAGGGTCAAACAATATTCTTATGATGACATTAGTTGATCAAAATACAGGTTCAAGGGAGTAATATCAATTTATTAATGACATTTCGAATGTAACAACATTCATTATTCAAGTTACAGGAAGCATTCTTTACAGAAATTTTGATGAAAATAAGTACATGATACAAGTAAATAGGATACAACAAGAAAATTTGGAACTGTGAAAATAATTCCAAAACAATCTCAAAGCTTAGAAAATCAGGTAGTTAAGAGATGGATAGATAGAGTCCAATCCGCAGAAAAGGGCTTCAGTCATCGTCGGTCGGATTATGTCGGATTATTCAATTTAAATTGACAAATTCTCTGGCCATTAACCACTAGTGTTGAAACAAGCTTATTCTGCCTTCTGATACTAACTTCTACACTACACATATGTATATAGGTACGTATATGATTTTTTAACTATTTGGTAAACTTGAGTTTCTTCATGGAAATTAATAAAAAAATTTTACTCCATATTTTCAGATTAACTAGATTGAAGTTGGTACGGGATGACTCTGAAAAGACATTTACAGTCAGCATTCTGGTCTTCTATTGAGTATCGACTAGCTCCCACATGGGCCATGGCACTGAATGCCACTGATGTCAGTGCTGTGCCATGAGAACACATCATTTAATGTTGGTAGAGGAGAGGAAAGCAAGGTCAGGCATAATGAGGAATGAGACTTAGTTGACCTCCCTTATTACTATTAGAGCCCATTAGGTAGATTGGTAGACCAGTATCATTTTGGGATACCAGTGTGGATTGACAAATTATCCTAGGTACACATCATGGTCAACAAAATATTGAAGTAGATCAGGTAATTAGAAATGCATGGCCTCTAAATAAAATCTATCATTATTCACTATGGCTGTCACTGGCTCACTGCCTCACTGGTCTAGGATGAGAGTTATAGGCTAAGAGCAGAAAGTATAGGGAAAAGAAAATTTATTATTAAGTTTAAGATGAAAGCAGCCTTACAGTAAGAAGGGATAATAAAAATCAATAAAAAGTTATACCTAGCTTCTATCAGAGTACCTATTCAAAGTGATTTCAAATTGGCAGTTGCACATTTGATATTTATATTGGATATAAAACTAAATTGGATATAAAACTATTCTCTTCTAATATTTTGACAATATATGGAACTGATTATGTTAAGAGACTGGATTTATCTTAAATTTATTAACCACAGCTCTAGTCCACTCTGAAATAAAGACCTGGCAGTTGCTGCAGTGTCCTAATTAGCCAAAATTATGATACGCTAATAATATCATTGAAATTATAAAACCAAAGACAACCGACCCCTAAACTTAATAAATAATTTATTAAACTAACTTCGTTTCATATGACCATGACGCATGACCGCCACCATTATTAGACCACCACGCGTCACGACTTGCAACGGTTGCGAATCCCACTATGGCCGCTGTACTATTACTACTATTTAATCAACCATATTAGCTACCGTACATAATAATGGATTAATTTTCGTTTATCCAACTCACAATGATGAAATAACCTTGCCAGGTTATATAAACTATATTGTAATTCCCTTGCAAGGTTATTTAAACTCTCACTTCTTATACACTTGAAATAAAATGCAACGACACCTACAACCATTGCACCACACAGTGCTTGCCTTTCTTCTCCATGCGGTCGGCAAGCAGTGTTCCAATACTTTACCCGTTCCAAAAATAGTCATGTGCCTTCATTTCCATATATTTTTATAACGAATATTGATACATCACCAACCCATAAATCTGCAAATATTGAGCAGCTGATTAAAATATTTATGATGCACATGGTAGTATATATATGAATGAAAAATATCACTTGTAAATTTTTTAGATGAGGATAGTATTACCATGCAAAATATCTACTGCTCGTATTCAAGTACCCATACTTAACTCTTCCACTTAAATCAAATGAGTATTTCCCAGTCTACTGTCTAAAAAAAACATATTAGCTGGATTCCATATAGACATCCTATTTACTTACAAGACATTTACATGTTCGATGTGTGAGTACAAGGCTTAAATTTTTAGACTACATTTTAACACGTTCACGAACTATTTTTTTAGAATTTAAATAAAACTACACTTTTTCTTCGAGAGAAGCAAAGAGATAAGAGATTAGTTATTTATTTTATAACGGGGTATGAGATGTGAGTTTATGTTTCTGGAGCCTTGGTTCATAGTCATTTCGCTACATTTAACTCATTGATTACTTTCATCTTCTTTTCTACCTTGTCAGATGAATTGTGGTATAAAAATAAAATACTTATATATCAGTTTATTGATAATTGAAAAGCTTTGTCGGTTGAATGCAAATGAATGATTTACTGTAATCACCACCAAAACATCGATATTACGTATCTTTGTGAGGCCTAGTCTGTCATTGTAGCGACGCTTAAAAACATGAATTGGATATGAGGGATCAATTCGAATTTTATTTACAGGGATTGGGAATGTTCGCACTCAAACGTCTCGGAGGCTTCTGCCCGGGGCCTTCTGTCCAGGGCTTGATTTGCAGCACCTGGGCAGCATGCCAGCTCGGCACAGTAGGCCAAGCCAACTCTTGCTTTGCTCTAAGGCGACTATAAAGTCGGAAAGCAGGTTCTGTCTAGTCGCTGATCGCGGTCAGGTGGCCAAGCCAACCCTGAATAACTCTAACTCGAGCATAGCGACTTTGGGGCGGAGGCTGAAGCATACCTTGAATTTTGTTAGGGTGGGAGCCATCGGCCCACTGCGAGTGTTTCGTTTCGGAATCCTATTTAATTTTTTTCACAAGAAAAAAGCCTAGAAGTTAAAAACATAACAATAAGCTGTGAAGAATGAAGCATTCTGCAAGTGAATTTATTGGAAGATGTTTTAGCCTGAAAATAGCTTTCGGAAATGATTTTCCTATAGCTTATCCTTGAAATCTGTGAAACCAAAAAAAAACGAGACAAGAAAATCTCGATTGCAAGGGAGACTACTTTCTTGTGAGGGTTGCACGCGTGGCTCAGTCAGGACTCTGGAGGCTGTGGCTGAGCCAGCGCTTCCCATTTGTAATTGTACAAATGGCGAGACACTCTGGGAAGTTCCTTTAATTGTACATAAAAAAAAATAAACAGTTTGAGACGCCCAAGCACGTTTTAGTTATAATAACTGAATAACATTAACGCATCTTAAAAGAAAACTAATTTCATTAAACAGGGTAATTTTTTGGAAAATACTCCTATTGGATCGTTATTGTAACTCTGGAACGTTATTGGGTCAATTGCTCGGAATATGCGATCTTCAAACTATAATTCCCTTTATTTTTCTTTAATCTGAATCGTGGCACGGCAATTTCCTTGCCTGTGTTAGGTTGAAGTCTGAAAAAACAATGTTGTATGAGAAAATTACCCTAAAATAATTTGAAAATTAGCTACATTTTCTAAATGTTAATAATAAAGCTATGCCAATAAACTATTGTTGGCGATGTAGATTCGCTGTAGATGCATTAATCTGATTTTTTTGTGTCATAGTCATAGCCATTGGATCTTCATCAGTGTAACTGTAATAGTTCAGTTTATGCTAAATTTTGTTGGAACACCCGCCTGTTCAGTCAAGCGTTATTGATCAACGCTTGAAATCTGTCTTGGAGGGTTTTTATTGTTGATTCATGTCGATTATCTGAATTTTGTGTCCTAACGGGCTAATAATAGATTGATATCAGTAGTGTGTTAGATCTTGATGACAGCTGGATCAGCACTACATGTGAACAGCAATTCCTGATGATTATTCCAAAGCTTTTCTAAAAAGTAATGTGTAAACTATTTCCCAGACTCTTGAAATGGTTCATAGCCATTATCGAAAATGCAACGAATTATAATCGTCTATATCTAAGAATTCTTAGCCGTATTTCCCCCAAAAAATGTTCAATTGAGCTGGAGTTCACTTAAAACCTCAACGATGCCAAACTTCAGTTAGCTTGGAAAGGAATTGTTAAAATTTTACATGCACCTAAGGAGCGAATCAGCGCCTTGGTGTAAGCTTTCCATATTTCAGTAATATATATCTAAATATTAATTATACATTATCAAGTTATTTATTCGTCAAGACGTCTTCACGAAAGGACCATGAACGCTACCTTAACGCGATAATTTTCAGGCGCTTCTTTATATCCCTACCTACTTTCTAATATTACTATACACTTTAAATTTTTTTATCTGGTGCTTGGCACTATTATATGAATAAATCTTTACTGAATATATCAGAAATATCATATTTTTTGGCATACTCTAATATCTTCAGCTTGCTGTGCATGTCTTCAACAATACAATTTAATTAAGGGGGAGATCTATGCCCCGGAAAAACTTTTTTGTTTACGGACGGATCACCCTGAAACTTGGTACACATATGTAAAACAGAATTCTAAGACATTTTTGTTCGAGTGATTTTAATTTTTTTGGAAAAATTGATAGAAAACGTGAAATTCATAGAAAACGGACATAAAAGGGGGTACTGTAGAAATCTATCTCCTCCTAGGGTTTTGAAGCTACAGCGATGAGACATATACCATTCTATTTGTAAAGACCATACTAATCGAGTAGCGAAGTTCGATTTTTGATTTTTGCCTTAGTTTTTTTTACACGCATTTTTCCATTTTTTCAATTTTTTCTCATTTCCCTCCCCCCTTCCCCCCATTTTGAATCCAAACTATGCACACATCTAAAAAAGGCTTCGTTACTCGATAGGTATGGCCTTTACGAATAGAATGGTATATGTCTCATCGCTGTAGCTCCAAAACTGTAGGAGCAGATAGGTTTTCCGTGACAAAAAGTTGAACTTTTCAGGACGGCGCGACAAAGGTCCGCGCGCCTTGAAATAGACACTCAATGTAGCATGGATACCAAACTACAGGCTTCTGTAGCTTAATCCACTCAAGGATGCCAGCAGCGTCTTGCAGCACACGTCTCCGTACGAAGCGGACAGGGTAACTGAGCCTTGATGCCAGATACACCAATATATGTATAGTCTTAGCGAGTGAATTAAGTCCTATCTATTTTCTGAAGGAAATCCACCCCCCGCCCCCCTTTGAAGCGCAGCCGTGTGCGTACAATTTCACTTACAGCGATCGCAGTAGTATCGTTGAGAAGCTCAGAATGTCAGCTTTAATATGAGACTAAGCATGTAACTGCAGGACAACTCAAGTAGAAACTATATTTAAAATGCTCAGCAGCTAATTATCTTGTATCTAATTACTGAAGGAACTCCCGCACCCGCCCCCCTTTAAGAAGCCGTCATGTAAGTAAAAATTCACGTAGAGGGATCGCAGTGGTATCATTGGATAGTGCAGAATGTCAGCTTTAAGATGAGACTAAAAACCGAAAATGCCAAATCCGAAAATTTTAGGGTAGACCTCCCCCTTAAACGTGCAATAAGTTATTATATTAATCAAATCCGCGCTCAAACATCGATATGGACTTTTAAAATAAGAGTGGCATAATAGGTTTCAGGTTCAGACGCTGCAATTTACATTTTTTTCATATCATTTTCTGACAACACAAAGGGAGTTTTATAGCACTGAAACAGTATCCACGACTAAATGTCTTATGCGAGAGTCTCGGATCGAAATTCTACTACAAGTTTTTTACAAGAAAGAAAATTAGAATAAAAAACATAATAAGAAGGAGTGAAGAATGAAGCTGCGGATGAATTTATTGGAAAATGTAATAGCCTAGAAAATTTTATCGGAACACATTTTCCTATAGCCTATCCTCAATATCTGGCAACATAGAAAACGTTACGAGAGTCTCGATTTCAGGGGAGACTACTGCAGGCTGTGGCTGAGGCTCCGAGCCAGCGCTTCCCATTTGTAAGTGTACAAATAGGCTAGATACTCTAGGAAGTTCCTGTAAATGTCCATGAAAAACAGTTTCAGATGCTCAAGCGTGGTTTATTTATACTAACTGAATATACAAACCTTTAATGTATTAAAAAAATCATTTTAGCACACAGGGTAAAGTTTTCGGTAATTGCTATTATAGGATCGTTATTGGAACTCTGTAACGTTATTGGATCAATTGTTCGGTGCATGCGGTCTTCAAACTGTAACTCCCTTTATTTTTATTTATTCTGAATCGTGGCACGGCAATTTTCTTGCATGGGTTGGACCGAAGTCTGAAAAAATCTTGTATGAGAAAATTACTATAAAATAATTTGAAAATTTGCTAAAGGTTCCAAATCCTAGCAATAAAGCTAAGTCAATAAACTATTGTTGGTGATTTAGATTCGCTGAACATTCATAAATCCAATTTTCATTCATTCATTTTCATCAATTCATTCAGGCAGCTGGTGGAGCTTGAACATGTTCAGGCAGCTGGTGGACCTTGAACATGTTCAGGCNACTAGTTCAGAAATAAGTTGATCCCGACCCATAATTACATGAGCACTACATTTAATGTTGAAGCATTAGAAATTTTCTCTTTTAATTATTTCATGAAATATGTTGGAGCAGAGCATCTTTCTGAACTGCACTTGACTTTTATTACCATTGCCAATAGCACACAATAGGGAGCTTATATGATTAACATAACTCAACGATGAATTCATGGCGGTACAAGTCCAATTTTATGATGTTGCGCACCTGATATCTTTCTCTAAATTAGAGTCGTTGTCATTGAAATACGTTCATAAACGAAATTAAGGTTGAATTAATTTCGCATGTACCACAATACATATTCCCACATCTTGAGGCGTATGCACGCGTATCTCAGGTAATACTAACCTCATTCTTTCACTCTTAATTTTCTAATCACTTAGGCATCATTTGCCTCAAACTAGTTTTGGACGCAATTATTTATCCTCTCCACAACGAGATAATTTGAGTCCTATAAATAACTACTGAGTACTACATTCTAATTTCAGGTATTAGAAAACGCTCGTATCCCAAACTAAATTAATTTCACCTAACAACATCTAAACTTCAAAGCCACCAGCTTGATTTTGTATCATGAATATGCATAGCTGACAATGATTCATTTAATTTTACCACGCGTTATCATCCACAATGCGTTATCGTCCACTAATCGTTATCGTCTACAATGCGTTATCGTCCACTAATCGTTATCGTCTACAATGCGTTATCGGCCACTAATCGTTATCGCCCATAATGCGTTATCGTACACTAATCGTTATCGGACACTAATCGTTTTCGTTCTTCATGCGTCAACTCAACCATGCGTTTTCATTCACCATGCGTTATTGTCCACTCGGCGTATCGTGTTCCATGCAATTAATCCAGCAAGGAGTTAACTCATATATGCTATGACCATCTCAAAGTTTTTTTATATTATGTGGGTAAACTTTTATGATCGGAACGATTGAACATCTTAATTATCAAACACTGAACACAGCTGATATATCCATTGCTTATACACCGCAGTGTTTTAATGCACATATTCACCTCATGAAATTTTATTCACGAATTATCCGTGAATCCAACTTCAAAGTGCCATTATGTGCTCTAATTAAGTGATTTAAAAAAGTGTCATTATTTAGAATTTTCATAATGAACAAATAATTTACATGCATTAAAGAAATACAAATACTATCAACAACCGATCCGGCATCACCTTCTGCCACGCGTCAGCAACCCGTCACCTGACCGTCAAGTTACCCAGATTCATTCTACCTGACTCATCGGCAGCCACTGCTGCCATGAGGTCTGTGCGACGACTGTTGTCTCATCATGAAACGAAATTATTTATAGTAACTTTCACAAATTGTTTTCCTTGCACGCATGATGCAACCAACTGAACATAACAGATAAAGTGAATGCCCCAACCCTGTCAAAATTTAGCCGCGGCAGACGGTCTGGTTTCGGTTGTCAGTCTCGGATTAGAGATGATTCAGATGTGAAATGGCCGCATCTCATAATTAGCCGCTCAGTAGGAGCTATTTAGGGTAGTTTCATGCGA
>NW_025945126.1:0-789 GCF_000764305.2 Hyalella azteca | reverse complement strand
AAGTTTGATAAATCTGTTGCAAAATTTAAATCTACTGATTTCAGGTTAAGCCAATATAACTTGTTGGAGACATTTGGTAAATAAATATTGTTTGAAAAGGTAAATCAAATAATTATCCAGCGAAAATTGTTCGATCTTAGGAGGCTGTTTAATATACGAGTTTAGAAATAAATTTTTGAGCAATCGTTTTCAGCTAAACCGTAGAAGAAAAATTATCTCTCAAAAATACATAGGGAAATTCCGTGAAACTTTTATGCCTTAAATTCATGAAATCAAGTATCACTTTATCGGTGACATGAAGCAAAAAGAAACGTAATGATGCTGTTGATGAAACGTAATGATATTTGTATTAAATTTGTATTTATTAAAGCTAATGATTTGTGTATTGATAAAACGTAATGATATTTGTATTAAACAACATATGTGATGTTCCTTACAATGAACCACTTTTTAACGACCGATTTCGATATATGCCTCAAGCGCGCTTTTTGTCTGTCAAAAACGTTCAAGTTGTAGAAGTCGATGGGAATTTTGATTCTGGAATTCAGGAAACTGCATGGAAGCTAGATGACAAAATTGAAAATAATTTTGCACCTACAAATTAAAAATTTTCATTTGTTTTCCCACACCTCGTGAATAACTAGTTTTTGATAATCATGCATGGGTAACGTGTCGCGTTTAGCAGCATTGTGAATAGGGTAACATGTGGCAGCGAGCCCACTGCGGGTCACGGGCCCATAGCGGGTTTCTCGCTAAGTATGGCAGATATTGGTCCGTGTTCTCTACCGC
>NW_025945125.1:0-337 GCF_000764305.2 Hyalella azteca | reverse complement strand
GTCATCATCCAGCCGTACTGAGGCATGACACGCGTCCTAAGGACGGTCGTAAGGTCGTACGCCGTGTTGGGGTATGAGTGCTGGCTGAAGGCGTTAGCGCACATGAGTGTGGGGTCGGCTGTAAGAACTGGGGCGAGCTGTTCGAAGTAGCTGTCCAAGTTAAAAGTTAGTTAAAAGCAAATTGATGGAAGTGTTTGAAGAAGAAATGAGTGGTTTAACCCTCGTTAGGTTGCATTAATTAACAAAGTTACTATCGTATTCCTGTAAGTATTTTTGTACCTATATTCCATTAGGCAGTCCGATAGAAGTTAAACGGAGGCTTCATTTACTTCGTCGG
>NW_025945124.1:0-1074 GCF_000764305.2 Hyalella azteca | reverse complement strand
GCAGGAGATCAAGGAGCTGCGAGAAGAAAAACGGTAGGCTTTTCAATAAGTTGTTGGAAGTCGCTCAGCTTTCTTTCATACATTGAACGTCCAACATTTTTTTTCGAACTTTGTACAAAAAGTGCTTGAATGAATATTGTCCTGAATGTGTCCCAACATTCTTGAATACCGAGTGGCAGGCTTGAAACACGCGACAAATTAGATAAATATATGTATATAATGCTACAGTGTTCAGTTTGAGTTTAACTTGCAGAGTGGAGGCGACTGAGGCTGCTGAGGCTGTCCCTCCTGAGGCTGTCCCCCCTGAGGCTGTCCCCCCTGAGGCTGTCCCCCCTGAGGCTGTCCCCCCTGAGGCTGTCCCCCCTGAGGCTGCCCCCCCTGAGGCTGCTGCGGCTTTCCCTGCACTCACCTCAGATCTGCGGACCTCGCAGGTGTGTTGACTGAGATCCTCTCTTCAATGTTACTCCTTCGACTAATTGTGTTGCTCAAATACTTTCTTTACTTGATAAAAAATGATAAAAAACACTTGAAATATTCAAGAAATTCCCTGCTTCGGTGGTAAAGTTACGCTCATTTGTTAGACGTTTCATTATAGTTGCTGTGGCGCGCTGCCGGATAGCTTTTTAAATGTGAGGTGTGCTGCAGGAGACCCTCGGCGAGGAAACCGTCCTCGGCGAGGAAACCGTCCTCGGCGAGGAAACCGTCCTCGGCGAGGAAACCGTCCTCGGCGAGGAAACCCTCGCCGGGACCATCTCCCAGATGGAGAAGGCCCTCGCCGCCGCAGTCGAGGTGGCCATGGCCTCAGTCGAGGCCGTGATCGAGGAGGTCGACGTAGAAGACTACCGACCTTCTACGATGTAGAATTCAATAATGTAATAATAATAACGGACGCATAATATAAATAATAATAATAACGTAGAATTCAATAATGTAAGAAGAACGCTCTGATCAAGGAGCTGCAGCAATAACGGTAGGCTTTTCAATACGTTGTTGGAAGTCGCTCAGCTTCCTTTCATACATTGAGCTAGATTAATCTTGCATTGTCCTGCTAAGTTAACCTGGCGTTATCTGGAA
>NW_025945123.1:0-369 GCF_000764305.2 Hyalella azteca | reverse complement strand
GTGATTTAGCTGGGAACGCTAAATATTTTGAAGTCGCAGTCGAACTGTCATCGTCACAACTGCTATTTAAATACTGGTGTTTAAAGCTATTTTTTTTTAAACTGTGATCTTGTTTTGGAGCCGAAGTCGTCGGCGGAGACAGGAGAGAAAGCCTGTGGCCGCTTGTATAGTTTGCACAGGGTTTTTGGGCGTATTGAATTTTCAATTTAAATCTATGCTCGTGTATCTGTATATCTATTATCGTCTGATATTGTCATTAGTAATTATCTACAATGATATCACCATGAGCTAGAAGAACTATTCCCGAGAATTATTTTAACAGCTAGTGAATTCTCTACAATTTCCACATGACTTCCTATATGAAAGTTT
>NW_025945122.1:0-650 GCF_000764305.2 Hyalella azteca | reverse complement strand
TAAACTTTAATTAAGGATACCTGCCGTCATTATGAACTATCATTATATGGTGTTACCATCGAAAAAATTACACTGTCGAATTATTTCAGAAATTAGTGGTTAACGTCACTGAAGACGTGCATAGATATTATTGTGACATTGGATCCAAATAGCGTCAGCAATCCTGAATAATATGAGTTTAAAAAATACTTCTTAAAGACAACACTCTAAAATTAAAGAGATTTCATTATAGACCAGAGAATTTGTTTTATTGACGATTTTCTTATTAGTTTTTTCGACATATCGAACAATATATTTATAAAATTATAATATTTGTGACTAGGCATTATTTCTAACCAATTCTGTTTTTTTAGTAGTATCCTATTTACATGATTTTTGTACTTATGTCGACCCAAATTTCGTAACTCAGTGCGCTTTTTAACATGATAACGAATGACTAAAACATTTCAAACGTCGTTAACGAAATAAAAATGTCCATCGGTACCCTGATTTTCGATTTGCCTGTGCAAAAGAAAATTATTGTTCGATATGTTGAAAAAACTAATAAGAAAATCGTCAATAAAGCAAATTCTAGAAATTTTGCACACTTGCGTAAAGTCGGAGACAATGCAAGTATTAATTGACAGAACTAATAATTTTGAAAAATTTAA